>NC_143023.1:68690532-68992199 GCF_057628025.1 Oncorhynchus mykiss | reverse complement strand
TGAGTAATCCCAACCCCACTTTTACCTCAGCTAATATTAAAAAAGATTCTCTGTAAGCCAACATGTAGTTCATACAGCGCAGTGGGCTCCCGAGTGGATTCAGCTGTCTAAGAGGCGTCACCACAGACCATGGTTCGATTCCAGGCTGTATCACAACTGGCCGTGATTGGGAGTTCCATAGGGTGGTGCACAATTGGCCCAGTGTGGTTAGGGTTTGGCCGGGGTAGGCCGTCATTGTAAATAAGAATTTCTTCTTATCTGACTTGCCTAGTTAAATAAATAAAATGAAATAGTGCATTGCAATAAATGGAGTGGGTGGATCAAGGAGTCAACAGCACTCTGTATTAAACCCATTGGTCAGCACATGATACCATTTAAAGTTTTGCAGACTCTACTGAGTAATTCCAATTACATATATTGGCTTTTTTTTTTTAAACCCACTGGGCACAGACGTCAGTTCAACGTCTAGTTTTGATTTAATTTTGTCTGAGTTGTCAACTAACATGCATTCAGTTTGAAATAAACAACACATTTCACCATGTCATTGGATTTAGGCTAAACATTGGGTGGAAAAATTACAAAATTCCCTTACGTTGATGACGTTGAATTGTTTTGTTTAAACGATGTGGAAACGATGTAGATTCTACCTGTTTTTGCCCATGTAACGGATGTGAAATAGCTAGCTAGTTAGCGGTGGTGCGCGCTAAATAGCGATTCAATCGGTGACGTCACCTGCTCTGAGACCTTGAAGTAGTGGTCACCCCCTTGTGAGTGAGTGCATAGGCTACTAGAATGAGAACATAGGAGGTGTTTTGGCAGCATATGGGATATGCTCTGTTGTTTGCCATTACTTCATGCCCTTGTGTACCTTCCTCATTATCATTTGTGATTGTACAACATGGAATTGTAACAGATGTGATTAAATGGAGTCCACAAAGATTCTTACTGTATGGTAAATGATTGTGTGTCAACATCACTACAGCCTGGAGTGTATTTATTTAATTTATTTATTTTGCTTTTGTCAGTAAGGATGTAAAGAACAGAATTTGATTCAATCACATGAAGGACAAAATACTCACTGTACAGAAAATTATTAGATTATACATGTACATTAGTTCTCATAAATTACTGGGTAAACACTATGAAAAGTATTAGATTATGCATGTACATCAGTTCACATAAATTACTGGGTAAACACTATGAAAAGGATTAGTGTCACGACTTCCGCCGAAGTCGGCTACTCTCCTTGTTCCGGCGGCGTTCAGCGGTCGATGTCACAGGCTTTCTAGCCATCGCTGCTCCATTTTTCATGTATCCATTTGTTTTGTCTTGTTCCCTGCACACCTGGTTTTCATTCCCCAATCAATCTACATGTATTTATTCCTCTGTTCCCCATCATGTCTTTGTGTAAGATTGTTTGTGTTACGTGTGTATTGTTGACGCGCCAGATTGGCTTGTTTTTTTCCGTGTTATTTTTCACAAAGATGTTTATTGTTTAACATAATTCTTGTGACTGTTTTGCGCGTTTTACACTTTTGCCTAAATACAGTGTGCGCCTGTTCCCAAATCTCTGCTTTCCTGCACCTGACTTCGCTACCAGTACGCACACATCTGACAATTAGATTATACATATACATCAGTTCACATAAATTACTGGGTAAACACTATGAAAATGATTAGATTATACATGCACATCAGTTCACATAAATGACTGGGTAAACACTATGACAAGCAACATGCCAAGCAGTCAAATGCACTTGGTATTGACCCCACAACTGGTGTCTGGGGTACATGCTCACTAAGGGCCAAATTCCCGGACACAGATTAAGCCTCTAAAATTGCCAGTGTAGAAATCCCCTACAATAACCCATGTGTAGCCTACAATGTGTACAGTCGTGGCCAAAAGTTGTGAGAATGACACAAATATGAATTTTCACAAAGTCTGCTGCCTCAGTTTGTATGATTGCAATTTGCATATACTCAGAATGTTATGAAGAGTGACCAGATGAATTGCAATTCATTGCAAAGTCCCTCTTTGCCATGCAAATGAACTGAATCCCCTAAAAATATTTCCACTGCATTTCAGCCCTGCACAAAAGGACCAACTGACATCATGTCAGTGATTCTCTCGTTAACACAGGTGTGAGAGTTGACGAGGCCAGGGCTGGAGATCACTCTGTCATGCTGATTGAGTTCGAATAACAGACTGGAAGCTTCAAAAGGAGGGTGGTGCTTGGAATCGTTGTTCTTTCTCTGTCAACCATGGTTGCCTGCAAGGAAACACGTGCCTTTATCATTGCTTTAAACAAAAAGGGCTTCACAGGCAAGGATATTGCTGCCAGTAAGATTGCACCGAAATCAACCATTTATCGGATCATCAACAACTTCAAGGAGAGCGGTTCGATTGTTGTGAAGAAGGTTTCAGGGCGCCCAAGAAAGTCCAGCAAGCGCCAGGACCGTCTCCTAAAGTTGATTCAGCTGTGGGATCGGGGCACCACTAGTACAGAGCTTGCTCAGGAATGGCAGCAGGCAGGTGTGCGTGCATCTGCACGCACAGTGAGGCGAAGACTTTTGGAGGATGTCCTGGTGTCAAGAAGGGCAGCAAAGAAGCCACTTCTCTCCAGGAAAAACATCAGGGACAGACTGATATTCTGCAAAAGGTACAGGGATTGGACTGCTGAGGACTGAGGTAAAGTCATTTTCTCTGATGAATCCCCTTTCCGATTGTTTGGGGCATCCGGAAAAAAGCTTGTCTGGAGAAGACAAGGTGAGCGCTACCATCAGTCCTGTGTCATGCCAACAGTAAAGCATCCTGAGACCATTCATGTGTGGGGTTGCTTCTCAGCCAAGGGAGTTAGCTCACTCACAATTTTGCCTAAGAACACAGCCATGAATAAAGAATGGTACCAACACATCCTCCGAGAGCAACTTCGCACAACCATCCAGGAACAGTTTGGTGACGAACAATGCCGTTTCCAGCATGATGGAGCACCTTGTCATAAGGCAAAAGTGATAACTAAGTGGCTCAGGGAACAAAACATCAATATTTTGGGTCCATGGCCAGGAAACTCCCCAGACCTTAATCCCATTGAGAATTTGTGGTCAATACTCCAGACGGGTGGACAAACAAAAAAAACACAAATTCTGACAAACTCCAAGCATTGATTATGCAAGAATGGGCTGCCATCAGTCAGGATGTGGCCCAGAAGTTAATGACAGCATGCCAGGGCAGATTGCAGAGGTCTTGAAAAAGAAGGGTCAACACTGCAAATATTTACTCTTTGCATCAACTTCATGTAAACTGATTACATGTATATTTTTTTTCTCACCCATCTTCACACAATACCCCATAATTCCAAAATTAAGATATGTTTTTAGAAATGTTAGCAAATTCATTGAAAATGAAATCTAGAAATATCTCATTTACATACTTTAAGTATTCACACCCCTGAGTCAATACTTTGTAGAACTACCTTAGGCAGTGATTACAGCTGTGAGTATTTTGGGGTAAGTCTCTAAGAGCTTTCCACACCTGGATTGCTCGACAACCATTTTCAGGTCTTGTCATAGATTTTCAATATTTAAGTCAAAACCGCAATTCGACCACTCACTATGAAGCTAAGCAGGGTTGTTCCTGGTCGGTCCCTGGATGGGAGACCAGATGCTGCTGGAAATGGGGTTGAAGGGTCAGTCTTTTGGATAGGATGTTAAACGGGTGTCCTGACTCCTTGTGGTCACTAAAGATCCCATGGCACCTATCGTAAGAGCTGGGGTGTTAACCCTGGCATCCTGGCTAAATTCCCAATCTGGCCCTCATACCATCATGGGACACCTAATCATCCCCAGCTTCCAATTGCCCCCCTCCTCTCCCCTGTAACTAATCCCCAGGTTGTTGCTGTTAATGATGTGTTCTCAGTCAACCTTCCTGGTGAAATAAGGGTTAATAAAATAAAAAGCAACATTCACTGTCTTCTTGGCTAGTTGCTTTGTCACATTTTTTGCAGTATTACTTAAGTGCTTTGTTACAAACAGGATGCATGTTTTGAAATGTTTTTTAAATTCTGTACAGGCTTCCTTCTTTTCACTCTGTCAAATAGTAACTACAATGTTGTCGATCCATCCTCAGTTTTCATCCATCACAGCCATTAAACTCTGTAACTGTTTTATAGTCACCATTGGCCTCATGGTGAAATTCCTCTCTGGCAATTGAGGTAGTAAGGAAGCCTGTCTCTTTGTAGTGACTGGGTGTATTGATACACCATCCAAAGTGTAATTAATACCATGCCAACACCATGCTCAAAGGGATATTTTTACCCATCTACCAAAAGGTGTCCTTCTTTGCGAGCCAATGGAAAACCTCCCTGGTCTTTTTGGTTGAATCTGTTTGAAATTAACTGCTTGGCTGAGGGACCTTACAGATAATTGTATGTGTGGGGTACAGAGATGAGGTATAGTCATTCAAAAATAATTTGAAATACAATTATTGAACACAGTGCGTCCATGCAATTTATTATGTGACTTGTTAAGCAAATTTTTACTCCTGAACTTATTTAGGCTTTCCATAACAAAGGGGTTGAATACTTCTTGACTCAAGACATTTCAGCTTTTCATTTTTAATTTGTTTGTTAAAAAATAATAACAAATAATAATTCCACTTGGACATTGTTGGGTATTTTGTGTAGGCCAGTGACAAAACAATATCAATTTAATCCATTTAAACACAACATAACAAAATGTGGAACAAGTAGACGATTAACTATAATTAGATAAAGACGTTGTCATGCCCTGACCTTAGATATCTCTGTTTTTCTATATATTTTGGTTAGGTCAGGGTGTGATAGGGTGGGTTCTCTAGTTTTTGTATGTCTAGGGTTTTTGTATGTCTAGGGGTTTTTGTATGTCTATGTTGGCCTGATATGGTTCCCAATCAGAGACAGCTGTTTATCGTTGTCTCTGATTGGGGATCATATTTAGGTAGCCATTTTCCTCATTTGTGTTGTGGGATCTTGTCTATGTATAGTTGCCTTAGTGCACCTCAGTAGCGGCACGTTTTGTTTTGTTGTTTTGTTCAGTGAGTTTTGATTTATTAAAATGATGTTGAACTCTACTCACGCTGTGCCTTGGTCCGATCCTTACGACGAACGTGACAGATGTATTTAAGCTCTAAATATCCACCCAAAACAGTAAACATGTATTGTGTTAAAATGACCTGCTTCAGTCAGCTGAATTTATCCTTTATGGTTACTTCTATTTGGCAGTTTAGGTCTCCAATTCAGAGGACCTCCACCCACATTTGTTTGTGTCTTCTTGGTCAAGGTCACGCAAAATGATTATCGCCACATGTCCTTGCGCCTATCAGTGTCCTTGATTCCCGGAACTTCAGTTTCAGTTAGTCTATGACAATTTTGACTGCTACTGTATTTCACTCATGCTCGTTGTAATTATATTATGTATATTTCAACATTACTGTAATGTTTACTTGAGCACATTTGCATGAGTTTCACATGTAGAAGTCCAATAATATGGCCAACCAGCTCACGTCAGAAGCTGCTCGAGACGCAGCGCCGTTTTACATCCGCTTCATTATTAGCCCCAGTCTCGGATCTGATCCCTATTGTGGGGTCCCTCACAGCCGTGCTACAGCTTTCTCCAGGGCCAGAGGAGCTACCAGAGCTCACCCTGGCAGAGCACCCTACCACTGTGCTCCAGCCGACCACAGCAGTGCAGATCCAGCCTGTTCTGACAATGAAGTTCAAGTTAGTAGTGAGGCCTACTACACTGGCTCCTGCCATGGCGCTTCAGCTCGCCACTCCCACAGCTATGCTTCAACCAGCTCCTGTCGCAGAGTCTCGGCTGCCTGTTCGCGAGCAGGAAGACCTACAGACTTCTCCAGGGATGGAGGAGATACCAGAGTTCACCCTGAGGGAGAACCCTACTCCAGCTGAGACCTCCGAATGTCAGTTGGTCCATAATGCGGGAGCCCTGTCTGTAGCTGCTGAAGGTACCAAATCTGGCCCTGCCACTCAGACCTCTCCGGTCCCTGTCTGGTGGGATCTGCCCAGTCCTACCTTGGACGTCCAGCCTACTGCTGTCCAAAGACCTGCTCCTCCCTGGGAGCCCCCTCCAGGCTCTGCTTCATGGCTCGGTCCATGTTTGCTGTCTTGGCTCTGTCAGTCCCTGCCTGTTGGAACTTGTCGGTCTCAGCCCTGGGGTTCTTGCTAGCCCCTCTGAACTGTTTCCTACTAGCTCCAGCCTTGGG
Source organism: Oncorhynchus mykiss (assembly GCF_057628025.1). Classification (NCBI taxonomy): domain Eukaryota; kingdom Metazoa; phylum Chordata; class Actinopteri; order Salmoniformes; family Salmonidae; genus Oncorhynchus; species Oncorhynchus mykiss. Next base: position 68,985,940 of record NC_143023.1, on the reverse strand, counting down.
AGACCCTCCTAACGTTCCCATGCGGAACCCTCCTGACATCCCTGTGGGGGACCCTCCTGGCCGAGATATTCAGTGTCCTGTTATAGGAGACACCTAACCTTCTGCCCTACTAGGTGCTCAGTCTATAGCAGGTCCAGAGTATCTTATCCCTTAGTTACCAGATCACCTAGTGGCTTCAGTTTCCTGCTGAGCTCAGTCCCCAGTTTCCTATCTCAGTAGGTCTATAACTTTCTGTCCTGATAGATCTAACATGCCTTAGCTCACATTCTGTAGCCCAGTCAGGCCCCAAGTCACTAGCTCTGTCAGGCCCCAAGTCAACAGCTCTGGGCACTCTTTTTCTCCCTTTTTTCTCCCTTTCAGGTGTGCAGCTGTCTCCTGTCCTGAGATCTTCGCCTTTTGCTTCTTTGGGAATCCAGCTGATCTCAGCTCCGGTCCCAGAGCTCTCTCCTTTCACTGACGTGGTGGTCCGCCCGTCTACTGTCCTGAGATCTCCACTCGTCGCTGCTGTGGAGATCCAGCAGATCCCAACTCCTGTCCCTGGGACCTCTCCTGTCGCTGAAGGGGCGGCCTCGCAATCTCTAGTCCCGAGAGCTTCATCGAGACCTGCGGCCAAACCTCCGCCATCTGCTGTACTGAGACCATCATTTAAAAAATATATATATTTCACCTTTATTTAACCAGGTAGGCCAGTTGAGAACAAGTTCTCATTTACAACTGCGACCTGGCCAAGATAAAGCAAAGCAGTGTGACACAGACAACAACACAGAATTACACATGGAATAACTTGGAATAAACAACAAACAAGCCATTAACACAATAAACAATTCAATGACACAGTAGAAAAAAATTAAGTCTATATACAGTGTGTGTAAAAGGCATGAGGAGGTTGGCAATAAATAAGCCATAGTAGCGAAGAATTACAATTTAGCAGATAAACACTGGAGTGATAAATGAGCAGATGATGATGTGCAAGTAGAGATACTGGTGTGCAAAAGAGCAGAAAAGTAAATAAAAACAGTATGGGGATGAGGTAGGTAGATTGGGTGGGCTATTTACAGATGGACTATGTACAGCTGCAGCAATCGGTTAGCTGCTCAGATAGCTGATGTTTAAAGTTGGTGAGGGAAATATGACTCTCCAGCTTCAACGATTTTTGCAATTCGTTCCAGTCACTGGCAGCAGAGAACTGGAAGGAAAGGCGGCCAAATGAGGTGTTGGCTTTGGGGATGATCAGTGAGATATACCTGCTGGAATGTGTGCTACGGGTGGGTGTTGTTATTGTGACCAGTGAACTGAGATAAGGCGGAGCTTTACCTAGCATAGACTTATAGATGACCTGGAGCCAGTGGGTCTGGCGACGAATATATAGCGAGGGCCAGCCGACTAGAGCATACAGGTCGCAGTGGTGGGTGGTATAAGGTGATTTGGTAACAAAACGGATGGCACTGTCATAGACTGCATCCAGTTTGCTGAGTAGAGTATTGGAAGTTATTTTGTAGATGACATCGCCAAAGTCGAGGATTTGTAGGATAGTAGGTTTTACTAGGGTAAGTTTGGTGGCGTGAGTGAAGGATGCTTTGTTGCGAAATAGAAAGCCGATTCTAGATTTGATTTTGGATTGGAGATGTTTAATATGAGTCTGGAAGGAGAGTTTACAGTCTAGCCAGACACCTAGGTATTTATAGTTGTCCACATATTCTAGTTCAGAACTGTCCAGGGTGAAAAGCCCTCCGATTTGACCCACTGAACTCTGTCTGCAAAGTAGTTGGTGAACCAGGCGAGGCAGTCATTAGAGAAACCAAGGCTATTGAGTCTGCCGATAAGGATACGGTGACTGACAGAGTTGAAAGCCTTGGCCATGTCGATGAAGAAGGCTGCACAGTACTGTCTTTTATCGATAGCGGTTATGATATCGTTTAGTACCTTGCGCGTGGCTGAGGTGCACCCGTGACCGGCTCGGAAGCCGGATTGCTCAGCAGAGAAGGTACGGTGGGATTCGAAATGGTCAGTGATGTGTTTATTAACTTGGCGTTTGAAGACTTTAGAGAGGCAGGGCAGGATAGGGGGGGGGGGGGCAGAGCTGTTGGCCGGGGTTGGAGTAGCCAGGAGGAAAGCAGGGCCAGCCGTAGAGAAATGCTTATTGAAATGTTCAATTATCATGGATTTATTGGTGGTGGGCGTGTTACCTAGCCTCAGTGCTGTGGGCAGCTGGGAGGAGGTGCTCTTGTTCTCCATGGACTTTACAGTGTCCCAAAACTTTTTGGAGTTAGAGCTACAGGATGCACATTTTTGCTTTCCTTTGCATTCCTGACTGACTGCGTGTATTTGTTCCTGACTTTCCTGAGCAGTTGCATATCGCGGGGACTATTCGATGCTATTGCATTACTCCACAGGATGTTTTTGTGCTGATCAATGGCAGTCAGGTCTGGAGTGAACCAAGGGCTATATCTGTTCTTAGTCCTGCATTTGTTGAAAGGGTTATGCTTATCTAAGATGGTGAGGAAATGACTTTTAAAGAACGACCAGGCTTCCTCGACTGACAGGATGAGGTTAATATCCTTCCAGGATACCCGGGCCAGGTCGATTAGAAAAGCCTGCTCGCAGAAGTGTTTTAGGGAGCGTTTGACAGTGATGAGGGGTGGTCGTTTGACTGCGGACCCATAGCGGATACAGGCAATGATCGCTGAGATCCTGATTGAAATTAGCAGAGGTGTATTTGGAGGGCAAGTTGGTCAGGATAATGTCTATGAGGGTGCCCATGTTTACGGATTTAGGGTTGTACTTGGTGGGTTCCTTGATGATTTGTGTGAGATTGAGGACATCTCTTTTAAGCATATCCCAGTTTAGGTCACCTAACAGAACGAACTCTGAAGCTAGATGGGGGTCGATAAATTCACATATGGTGTCCAAGGCACAGCTGGGAGCGGAGGGGGATCGATAGCAGGCTGTAACAGTGAGAGACTTATTTCTGAAGAGATGTATTTTTTAAATTAGAAGTTCGAACTGTTTGGGTATAGACCTGGAAAGTATGACATCAAGCTCTACTGCTGCCGCCACCGCCCATTGCTGCTTCGTGGCTCCAGCAGCCTAACTATCCAGTCCTGAGATCCTTGTCGAGCTCTGCCCCTTTGTTGTTGATTTCAAATCTGTACAACACATTTGGTGGCCGCTGTTAAAACGTCCAACTTCAGTCAGCTGATTCTAGCCATCTTTTATGGTTAGTTATAGTAGGGCAGCTTAGTCTCCAATTCAGAGGACCCCCACTTTTGTTAGTGCCTTATTGGTCTAGGTCACTCCATATAGTTATTACCGCATCACGTTCAGCCTATCAGTGGCCTTGATTCCCGGGACTTCAGTTTCAGTTAGTCTATGACCCCAGCACCCTGTGTGGTCAGAAACGTGCTTTCCCCATCCTGATGAGAACTTCCACAGTTTTCCCTCCTGCTGAACTTTTCCTCTTGTGGACTGAATTGATGTATGTCTGATGTTTTAATTGTGCGTACATCTACATGTAAGTGCCGTGAGATCTGTTTCATTATGTGGAGCTAAGTTTTGTGGCTTATTGTATACAATTACCGTGTTTTGAGCTTGCTTGCTAGCTAGCGTTAGTACTACACATAGCATTTTGCATTGGAATGCATGAGCATTTTAGCATGACTGTTAGCGATTAGCCGTTTTAGAATTGCTCATTTATGGTGCTAGGCAATTTTCTATGCCCGCAAAAGTCAGCATCGATAGAATGCAATTTACTAATATTTTGCCATATTCTAATAATTCTCACGTATTGCCACAGTCCGTGACACGGTGAAACTTGCACTCCTGTAGATTTGACATAATTGGATGGTGGAACTTGCACTCCTGTAGATTTGACATAATTGGATGGTGGAACTTGCATCCAGCCAACTAGAAAAGCAAGTCGAAACAATTCAGCCATTTGTGAAAGTCATAAGAATCCTGCAAGGAACATTTTTATTGTTGAGAAAAATTGATTTATCAGGCAGTAGGCATTTAGAATGAAATGAGTGGCGCTTCATAGCTAGGGGTAAGTGTTGACATCATGTGCCCCGTGTACCTTCAAAATTATTCGGCAATCCTCATTCATTTGGAAAACCCAGATCCATCATTGTTTGTCGCAATAAAGTTAGACAAAAAAAATCAACGCCTGTCAAATGGATAACAATGTCGATCTTTAGAAAATGTCTCATATCTGCCGTTTCCATTTTTGTTGTTGCTGACATTGATTTTGTTGAATAAACCTGGGTAAATGGAAACCTGCCTATTGATAGATGGCGAAATCAACCATTTATCAGCATGCAGTGCTTTTTTTCTTCCAATAAAACAGGAGGTTGTCTTCCACAATGCTTTGGTTCCAACTTCAAGTTGCAGTTAGTGAGGAGGAACTGCAGACATTTCCAGTCGCCTGCAATCAAAAGCTATCACATGATTGTAGTGAAGTCATGCAGTCGACATGTAGTTATGAGGGCACAGGGCGAGACCCAGATGCAGACATGGGAGGAATATGGTTTGAGTCTCTGATATTTATTAGTATCCAAGGGGCAGGCAAGAGAATGGTCGTGGACAGGCAAAAGATCATAACAAGGTCAGAGTCCAGGAGGTACAGAGTGGCAGGCAGGCTTGAGGTAAAGACAGGCGAGGGTCAGAACCAGGAGGACTAGGAAAAAACAGGAGCACGGAGTAACACGCTAGTTGACTGGACAAAATAAGACGAACTGGCACAGACAGACAGAAAACACAGGTATAAATACCCAGGGGAAAATGGGTGACACCTGGAGAGGGTGGAGACAAGCACAAGAACAGGTGAAATTCAGGGTGTGACAGTAGTCCCAAATCAACATACCAGTATTGGTGTAAACTAAAACTTTCTAAAGAAATGCTGGTATAAATAATAAAATAATAAATGTATGGGGCCTCCCGAGTGGTGTAGTGGTCTAAGGCACTCCGCAGTACTAGCTATGCCACTAGAAATCCTGGTTCCAGTCCAGTCTGTTGCAGCTGGCCGTGACCGGGAGAACCATGGGGTGGAGCCATTGGCCGAGCGTCCAGGTTAGGGGAGGGTTTGGCCGGCAGGGATGTCCTTGTCCCATCGCGCTCTAGCGACTCTTATGGCGGGCGGGGCGCATGCATGCTGACATGGTTGCCAGGTGTATGGTGTTTCCTCTGACACATTGGTGTGGCTGGCTTCTGGGTTAAGCAGGCATTGTGTCAAGAAGCAGTGCAGCTTGGTTGGTTTGGGTGGTGTTTCGGAGGATGCACGGCTCTCTACCTTCACCTCTCCCGAGTCCGTACTAGAGTTGCAGCGACGAGACAAGACTGTAAATATCAATTGGATACCACGAAATTGAAAAAAAAGGGATTAACAAAAAAAAAATACAAGTAGGTGAAATTATCATATTTTTTACAAAGGTGGAAAAACAATTATATTCCCAGTTTAGCAGGTCTTTGCAGGGGGTCTTTTATTTTGAAATATAAAATATAATACCCTGCTGCTAGGAGAATGGTAATCCACATTTCTCAAAACCTCTAAAATGGCTTTGGGATTTGTAGTCCTTCTGGTCATAAATCCATTTCAACACAATAGCCTCAGCTGGGTGAATTCAGCAAAACCATAGTGGTGTGCTTCAAGGGAACTGTCCTATTGTCATAATAAGGCACGACCACCGTGTCGAAAATACAGGCATGTGCACATATGCCAGATGACTGAATATGATTAAACGCTTGTGCAAGATCTATACTACCCTGCACATGCTTATCTGTAGCATATCAGTGCTTAATTAGAGCCGGATCCTGTGGCAGCTCTCCTTTTTGAACTGTTTTGTTTCGGAACCTGTTTGGCCGAATCCTGTACCTCTTGTGGCATGAAAAATAATTGTCACTTTTTGCAATGTAAAAATGTGAATAGAAGCGATCAATGTTCATTCAAGTTGCCTATTAGTTAATTCGAGTTGCCCCACAAAAAGACGTATGTAAAAAAGTAGATTTTTAAGCCAGGGCCTAATATTATAAGAGTTGATTTGGGTTGGGTCTGGTTTATGGGTGGTTTATGGTTGGCAAAATATTGTAACCTATGTATGAGACCATCGCTTGGCGCTGGCTGTGTGAGAAGCGCATCATTATGTCTCTCATAGAGTGGCGACCCGTCATTCAAGGCAAGTGGGGCTAAGCCTCAGACTTTTAAGTTAAAAAAAATATATATATACTTTTTTAGGGGGGGTGGCTTGCTTGTTATTTTGGCATTAATACATGTCACATAACAGTTTACAAGCAATGTTAAGAAAATGTAATTGAGTTATTAATAAAGCCGCATACAAACATGTTTTCTTGATTAAGGCAGCTCCAAAATGCAGCTTTCTGTGGTGGTGGGGCTAGCCAGCAGAAAATAGAGAGCGTTGCGCCTGATTGGCTCAGTTTTCTGTCACTCATGGGACAGTACGTCATCCCCAATTCTAAGGTTAGAGCTTGAAAATGTTTGCCCCTTGTGGTTCTGCCATAGAGTTATATTAGAAGTGTCCCATCCAAGAAGGCTCAAGGTCATTGGCCACAGATAGAATGACATTAAATCACATATCTACAGTAGCTTTGATTGGACTGATCATGTCAACATCATACTTTCAAAATCTTAGCTAGCAAGCGAGCAGTCGTCACCATTAATCAGGTCGACAATCAACTTCTTTTCAATCCTTGTCATATGAAAAGAAATTAGAGATAAGACGTCTTGGTGCTCATCGGCCAAATTCAACAATGATTGGTTTGGGAAGGTATCAGTGGCTAACTGTGAGTTCAAGACAACTGGGAACTCGAGTTTTCATTGTCTGTTTATATGTAAGAACGGCCCATGTTCTGAATTCTATCGCTATACATTTCAAAAGTGCTGAACAAATAGTTATATTGACTACCTCCGTCATCTCTCGCTCATTAATGTTTTAATCAAAATTACGGATTGCCTCTTATCCGCTTGTCGTCACTGCTGACAGCCGTATACCACCGGTATGACAAAACGTGTTTTTATTGCTCTAATTACGTTAGCAACCAGTTTATAATAGCAATAAGGCTCGAGGGGATGTGGTATGTGGCCAATATACCACGGCTAATGGCTGTTCTTTAGCACAACGCAAAGCGGAGTGCTTGGATACAGCCCTTAGCCGTGGTATATTGGCCATATCCTACAAACCCAGAGGTGCTTTATTGCTATTATAAACTGGCTGCCAACGTAATTAGAGCAATAAAAATACAGGTTTTGTCATACCGGTGGTATACGGCTGTCAGCCAATCAGCATTCAGGGCTCGAACCCCTCAGTTTATAACAAGGAATAGCCTACAGTCAGGAGCGCGATGCAAATCTGTCAGTGAAAAAACAGCACCCAGACAAAACAGGCCTTTCGCAATATTTCAAATACAATCGAGGGAAAACACCGGTTGGAAAGAAAATGGCTCCTGCTGAAAAGAGAAGACTGCTGTTTGTAACCGATGTGCAATGGCTAGCTAGTTAGCAGGGTGCGCACTTATAGCGTTTCAATTGGTGACGTCACTCGCTCGGAGACCTTGAAGTAGTTGTTCCCCCTGCTCTACAAGGGCCGTGGCTTTTGTGGCGAGATGGGTAATGATGCTTTGAGGGTGACTGGTTCGAGTCCAGGTAGGGGCGAGGAGAGGGACGGAAGCTATACTGTTACATTGGTGCCGTGACCCGGATCACTGGTTGCTGCAGAAAAGGGGGGTGAGTGTAACCGATGTGAAATGGTTATTAATAGCATTTTAATCGTTGACGTCACTTGCTCTGAGACCTTGAACTAGTTGTTCCCCTTGCTCTGCAAGTCAGGTGGTTTTTGTGGAGCGATGGGTAACGATGCTTTGTGGGTTGCTGTTGTTGATGTGTAGAGGGTCCCTGGTTCAAGGTGAGGAGAGGGACGAAAGCTAAATTGTTACATGTAGGCTGCCAAAATATTTGATAAACTTCTAAATATTGTTTTACAAAAAGAGAGAGATAGGCTTTTGGCACGAGTACATCAGCCATCACCAGCTGAGCATCATTGGATGAGTCAGTGAAACTGAAAATCATTTTTATGACTATAATACCCTCCTCATATAGTGTACGATATGTCTCCACACACCTAGGCATAGGCTATTGATGGATTCAAGACAAGGTCGTTTTTATTGATCTCAGATTATCAATTTGTCTGTGTCAAAGTAGCCTGCCATTTCGATAATTTGTGTGGTATTAAAAGGGATTCTGCCAAAGTCTCCGGTCATGTAAGATTACGAAGAATTGTATGAAATGTGTTTATAAAGGCCAACATTTTCCCGGACCCCAGGCTACTAAAAATGTTCCCTATGTGTGCAACTTCAATAAGTGCCTCTACTCTACTGCTCTGTGCCACTACGCAAATACAATGATATGCATGTAATGTTTTATTATAAAGGTGCTTTTTCTTTTCTTCTCATGCGTCCCGCTACCTCAGAACTCCCTAAATAGATCTATATGATTTTTTATTTTTCTCTAAACATTTTCAAACAGTTCATTTATATTTTCCAACGGGGCTATATATTTGGGTGAGTTTTTTCTCTTGCCTGAGTAGCCTCGTTTCACTGCCAAAAACAAAATTAAACCATCTAGTGTTCAGTGAAATAACAACACAATGTCAAATACAGGTAGCTTAGTCAAATAATAACATCCAATCACATTAACCGTTACTCTAGCGGGAATGCAGGCTACATGGGGCGGCAGGGTAGCCTAGTGGTTAGAGTGTTGGACTAGTAACCGGAAGGTTGCGAGTTCAAACCCCCGAGCTGACAAGGTACAAATCTGTCGTTCTGCCCCTGAACAGGCAGTTAACCCACTGTTCCCAGGCCGTCATTGAAAATAAGAATTTGTTCTTAACTGACTTGCCTGGTTAAATAAAGGTAAAAAAAAAAATAAAATACGGACAGTTAGTTGGAATTCCCGCTAGAGAATTATGTAGCCAAACGTAGCTGCTGCTCATTTCGTTTACTCGATAATGGATAAATGGTTTAAGAAATTAGGTCCGCGTCCATAGAGACACATACCAGTTCTACTGGTAGTTCTACTGGTAGTACTGCTACTATCAGCAGTACTATCACCTGCACCTGTCGACAACACAAGTTGTTCTGCTTCCACGAGCACATCCAATGCTAGCATCAGTAATTCTAAATTTGTTGTTAGCCCATGGATAGTTGTTAATCTGATGCATCGGAAGAGCTACCCTTACCCAGGAAAGCACCGAACAACAGACAGGAACGTTAGACCATCGAAGAGGCGCAGATATGATGAGAACTACATTGATTACATACTATCACTTATATTGAGAGTAGTACCTTTACTCAGCCACAGTGTGTTATATGTGCAAAAGTACTATCTCCCAACTCGATGAAACTTTCACTCTTGCGCAGACATTTAGAAACAAAACATGCCAATTTGAAAAATAAGCCACGGGAGTATTTTGAGCGAGAATTAAGACGATTTCCGAGTAGTAAGACATGTATCAAAGCAGATACCATTAATAAGAAGGGGCTAGAAGCGTCTTAGCTACCGAATGGCTTGGACAGGCAATCCCCATACTATTGTGGATGACTTAATTGTTCCTGCTGCTGCAGATATGGCTGTGACAATGCTGGGGGAAAAGGCCAACAAAAACTATACAGACAACGTCTCCATCAAACAACACTGTTCCATGACGCATCAGTGACATGGCAGGAGATGTTTTGAAACAATTACTGCTTTAGATACAAGCCAGTGAATTATATGTTACAGCTGAATGAGTCAACAGACGTGGCTGGCTTGGCACAGCTCCTGGTATATGTCCGTTACGTTTATGGGGGGTCAATTATGGAAGACATCCACTTCTGCATATCACTGGAAACCAGGACAACAGGAGAGGATATTTTTTAAGTACTGGACAGCTTTGTGACATCAAATGGACTTTGGTGGTCAAGATGTGTTAGTATCTTTACTGATGGCGCAAAAGCCATTACAGGGAGAGATAGTGGAGTGGTAACGCGCATGCAAGCAGTTGCTCCCGACACCACTTGGGTATGCTGCAGCATCCACCGAGAGGCTCTTGCTGCCAAGGGAATGCCTGACAGCTTAAAAAACGTTTTGGACACTTCTGTGAAAATGGTTAACTTTGTTAAAGCAAGGCCCCTGAACACACGTATATTTTCTGCATTATGCAATGATAAGGGCAGCGACTATGTAACACTTTTACAACATACAGAGTGTGCTTGTTATTAAGAGGCAAAGTATTGACATGTTTTTTTAAAATTGAGAGACAAGCTTTTCAGTAAAGTTTTATTTTCTGACCATAAGTTTCACTTGTCTGACCGCTTGCATGATGATGAGTTTCTCACACGACTGGCCTATATGGGTGATGTTTTTTCTCGCCTGAATGATCTAAATCTAGGATTACAGGGACTCTCTGCAACTATATTCAATGTGAAGGACAAAATTGAGGCTATGATTAAGAAGTTGGAGCTCTTCGCTGTCTGCTTTATTAAGGACAACACACAGGTCTTTCCATTATTGTAGGATTTTTTTGTGTGCAAATGAACTCAAGCTCACGGACAATGTCAAATGTGATATAGCGAAGAACCTGAGTGAGTTGCATGCGCAATTACGCAGGTACTTTCCTGAGACGGATGACACAAACAACTGGATTTGTTTTCCCTTTCATGCCCTGCCTCCAGTCCACTTACCGATATCTGAACAAGAGAGCCTCATCGAAATTGCAACAAGCGGTTCTGTGAAAATTGAATTGAATCAAAAGTCACTGCCAGATTTCTGGATTGGGCTGCGCTCAGAGTATCTTGCCTTGGCAAATCTAGCTTTTAAGACACTGTTGCCCTTTCCAACCACATACCTATGTGAGAGTGGATTCTCGGCCCTCACTAGCATGCAAACTAAATACAGGCACAGACTGTGTGTGGAAAATTATTTAAGACTGAGTCTCTCCAATAAAACCCAACCATTGCAGAGTTATGTGCATCCTTTCAAGCACACCCTTCTCATTAACATATGGTGAGCCATTTTCATTTTCATTGAACAAATAAGGTTTTATATGTAAGATGTTTAAATAAAGAGCAAAATTATTGATTATTATTATATTATTACTTGTGCCCTGGTCCTATTAGAGCTCTTTGTCAGTTCCCACGAGCCGGGTTGTGACAAAAACTCACACTCATTCATATGTTTAATAAATGTATCGTATAGTGTGTGGCAGGCTTACAATAATGGCAATAAACAACATTGGAGAGTGCGCTGACCTTGGTGATAGATGGGGTACGCAGCTGGAGGTTGAATGTTTGAAGGGGTATGGGACTATGAAAAGTTTGGGAACCACTGCTGTAGGGGACTCTTTATTATGCACATGAACTTATCCCAAAAATGTATATGCTGCTAGACATATTTCAGTTCAGAATCTTTACATCATGTCGTTTCTGTGAGCTATGGTGACTTTATTCTAACACGTTATGGATGCTTTTAGGAGGAAATGTCTCAATTAAATTAAATCCATAAGGCTTTATTGGCATGGGAAACATGTTTACATTACCAAAGCAAGTGAAATATACAATAAAAAATGTACAATCAGAAATGATCTCTCTCTGAATCTGCAGTCCACACTGACTTATTCCCTGCACGGCTGCACCTGCACCTTTTGTCCAACCTAAGCAAAGCACAGGCATTGTCGCCACCTATTGGAATAGCTCGTCAACTGTAATTCATTGCGCCTTTTCATTATATTTTTCTGATAATTTCAAGACAAGTAAAATTTACATTTTCTATTTTAGATAAATCAAACATAACTTATATGGCGTAATCGCTTTGAGTTTCGTGCTATTCCCATATAATTGTGTAGCTTGGTCTCAGGCACATTGTGGACCAATTTTTGATGACGTCGCAGATCGTGAAGAGGACCCACGATCGACAGGAAAGCGTTTGTCTGCAGAAGTATCAACAAGTTGACGGTGTGACTGAAATTCATAATCTAGTTGATATCAGTTTCATCCTAACTGATACATCGGTAAATCATTTTCATACAATATCCGCACAATACAACATAGAAAACAAAATATATATCAATATGTTTTTTTTTTTACGTCTTCCTCAATTTTGAAGATGGGCGCTTGTGGGTATACGGAGTGATTGAATGAAACAACTGCGAGTGCTAGGGTAGCTAACTCGAGCAAGCAAGCCTTGTTTTGCAAAGTTACATGGTCTATTTCGTTAAAATATTTTGTAATGGTGGGCCAACGTTACTGTTATTATTGCGGTTATGTTGGACCTGGCTGGTTGCAACAACGACCGATGGGTTTGTGTAGAATCAACTTTACACAGTTGGCTAGGCTGGGCTCTACGTAGTAGCTAACTAGCAGCGGCACCCGTGTCTTTGAAAGCGCCTTTGTAGTCTATGTTGTGTAGCTAGCTATCATCAACTGAGTTGACAATGTTTTTGCTTGCGGGTGTATAATGTGTGCAGTATCCACAATAACATCACTGTGCAATAGTTAGCTAGCTACCGCACTAAGTTAGCTATGTTAAAACACGGATGTTTGCGGCAATGCAAAAAATGTACTCCTCCTTTCTTCCTCAGAACCTGGTGTTGCTGTGGCCTCTTTGACCTGCACCTGAAGGTAGAGAAACAGACACTATGTTTCTGTATAACCTGACCCTGCAGCGTGCCACTGGCATCACCCACGCCATCCATGGAAACTTCTCAGGTACATAACATTATTCTCTTGGGGTCTCATCCCTGAGTCTATATAACATGGATAATGTAACCTGTGATCGGGTATGGTTATCATTGTTGTCTTGCCTTGCAGGAACCAAGATGCAGGAGATAGTTGTTTCCAGGGGGAAGATAATTGAGCTGCTGCGTCCAGATGCCAACACAGGGAAGGTTCACACCCTGCTTACCATGGAGGTGTTTGGCATCATTCGCTCCCTCATGGCCTTCAGGCTGACAGGAGGAACTAAAGGTGTGTGTGTGTGTTATGAGATGTATGTGTGTGTGTCAGCACACATTAGAAAGTATTCAGACCCCTTGACTTTTCCCACATTTTGTTACGTTACAGCATTTTTCTAAAATTGATGAGGAAAACAATTTAATCAATCTACACACAATACCCCATAATGACAAAGCGAAAACAGGTTTTTAGACATGTTTGCTAATGTATTACAAATAAAAAACAAATGCCTTACTTGCATACTTATTCAGACCCTATGCCATGAGACTTGAAATTGAGCTCCGGTGCATCTTGTTTTCATTGATCTCCCTTGAGATGTTTCTATAACTTGACTGGTCCACCTGTGGTAAATTCAATTGATTGGACATTATTTGGAAAGGCACACACCTGTCTATATAAGGTCCCACAGTTGACCGTGCATGTCAGAGGTCGAAGGAATTGTCGTAGAGCTCCGAGACAGGTTTGTGTCGGCACAGATCTGGGAAAGGGTACCAAAAAATGTCTGCAGCATTGAAGGTCACCAAGAACAAGGCCACCTCCATCATTCTTAAACGTAAGAAATTTGGAACCACCAAGACTCCTCCTAGAGCTGGTTGCCTGGCCAAACTGAGCAATCGGGGGAGAAGGGCCTTGGTCAGGGAGGTGACCAAGAACCTGATGGTCATTCTGGCAGAGTTCCTCTGTGGAGATGGGAGACCCTTCCAGAAGAACAACCATCTCTGCAGCACTCCACCAATCAGGCCTTTGTGCTAGAGTGGCCACTCCTCAGTAAAAGGCACATGACAGCCCGCTTTGAGTTTGTCTAAAGGCACCTAAAGACTCTCAGATCATGTGAAACATGATTCTCTGGTCTGATGAAACCAAGATTGAACTCTGGCCTGAATGCCAAGCGTCACGTCTGGAGGAAACCTTGCACCATCCCCACGGTGAAGCATGGTGGTGGCAGCATCATGCTGTGGGGATTGTTTTTCAGTCGCAGGGACTGGGAGACTCGTCAGGATCGAGGTAAAGATGAATGGAGGAAAGTACAGAGAGATCCTTGATTAAAAACCTGCTCCAGAGCGCTCAGGACCACAGACTGGGGCGAAGGTTCACCTTCCAACAACCCTAAGCACACAGCCAAGACAATGCAGGTGTGGCTTCGGGGCAAGTCTCTGAATGTCCTTCAGGGGCCCAGACTTGAACCCGATCAAAAATCTCTGGAGAGACCTAAAAATAGCTGCGCTCCCCATCCAACCTGACCGAGCTTGAGAGGATCTGCAGAGAAGAATTTGAGAAACTCCCCAAATACAAGCTTGCAGCGTCATACCCAAGAGGACTCGGCTGTAATCGCTGCCAAAGGTGCTAAAACAAAGTACTGCGTAAGGGGTCTGAATACTTATTTAAATGTGACATTTCAGTTTTTATTTTTATTACATTTGCAAAAATGTCTAATCCTGTTTTTGCTTCATCATTATGGGGTATTGTGTGTTTGAGGGAAAAAAACAATCCATTTTAGAATGAGGCTCTGAATACTTTCCGAATACACTGTATATAATCATTGTGACTTGAGTTCCATCTCAATAAGGAGTTTGAATAGCCTAAAATCACATGGTATCCAGAGTGCTAATAATGAGAGTACAAACAACAATAGCCTACAGAAAAATCTAAGGAAAATCCCTCCATGCAAGGTTGAATACCAAATTGCCAATAACCTATCCTACTAGGCCTATCAAAAGCTATATATATATATAGTAATCACACAATTTTTTTTATACCATTTTCATTGAAAACTATCACAGTAAGGTACTTCCTTATTAACCAGAAATGACTTGATATTGCGATAACTGCGGGATTAGACCATATATATATATATATATATATATAGCTTCTTAGCAAAGAGCAATTGGTAATCAGTGTCGTCAACATGTTAATTACACAGTTCATAATATGGTCATAACACTGTCATGACCAATATATTTTCACCTGCCAAGAAGTTTCCTTTCGTTAAGTTTCTCTTGAGTCCTTTGTTTTTGTTGTAATGAATCCTTTTAGTCATGTTTTTTTTCAGTCTGTTTTTTATAACTTGTAGAAAATACGCTTTAACACTGTCATGAAGCATTATGATCATTCTGTGTCACTTTACTTGGACTAAGAAAATATACTTTATGACACTCAAGACGCGCTATGACCACCATAATCATACGGAAGATAGGCCTATTATGTACAATCCCTTATATCAGTAAAAAAGAGGGTGTCTTGTCCTGCAATCTGCTCCTGCATTCATCCCTGTCATCAGCAACGGGGCATGTCTGACATCAATGTGTGCGCAATTACAATGAGCATTTAACATGCTCAATAAATAAAACGTGTGGTAGGTTTTGACACTCTTATGTAGGTGTCATAACCAGCCATAAAATCAAGCAATATATGTCACAACAGGTGTAAATATACTGTGTGTCATGACAGTGTTATGGTCATATTATAGCAGGTTATTATAGCATGACACTGGTGTTAACCTCTCTAGGGGGTGTGGGATGGTAGCGTCCCACCTGGCCAACATCCGGTGAAATTGCAGAGCGCCAAATACAAATGTAATTATTGTACATATTTAACTTTCATGAAATCACAAGTGTAATACATCAAAATAAAGCTTAACTTGTTGTTAATCCAGCCTCCGTGTCAGATTTCAAAAAGGCTGTACGGTGAAAGCAAACAATGCGATTATCTGAGGACAGCGCTCAGCACACAACATTACATACAAGTTACCAGTCAAGTATATTAGTCACGAAAGTCAGAAATAGCAATAAAATGAATCACTTACCTTTGATCTTCAATTGGTTGCACTCACAAGATAACCAGTTACACAATAATGTTCTATTTGTTCGATAAAGTCCCTCTTTATATCCAAAAACCTACATTTTGTTGGTGCGTTTTGTTCAGTAATCCAATGACTCAAATGCAGTCACAACGGGCAGACACAAATTCCAAATAGTATCCTTAAATTTTGTAGAAACATGTCAACCGATGTTTATAATCAATCCTCAGGTTGTTTTTAGCCTAGATAATCGATAATATTTCAACCGGACAATGGCGTCGTCAATATAAAAGAAAAACAAGAAAGGCGCGATCTCGGTCGCGCAAAGGAAACGGCTCTGGGGACATCCCACTTTCCACTCATTCAAATTTGTCATTCTCCCTCATTTTTCAGAATAAAAGCCTGAAACAATGTCTAAAGACTGTTCACAACTAGTGGAAGCCATAGGGAATGGAAACTGGATCCTATCCCTATAAATGGTGGATAGGCTTTCATTGGAAAAACAGCCATTTCAAAATAATGGCACTTCCTGGATGGATTTTCTTCGGGTTTTCGCCTGCCATTTCAGTTCTGTTATACTCAGACATTATTTTAACAGTTTTAGAAACTTTGGAGTGTTTTCTATCCAAATCTACTAGTTATATGCATGTCCTAGCTTCTGGGCCTGAGTAGCAGGCAGTTTACTTTGGGCACGCGTTTCATCCGGAGGTGAAAATAGTGCCACCTACCCTAGTGAGGTTAAGTAAAGTGTTATTGAGCAATTCCTCAAGCAAGACTTTTGCCAGGACTGTCTGTGGGAGTGGTCTGAGTGGGGAGGGGAAAACTGTTATTGGCAGAGAGGTATGGAACTCTTTCTTATTGGTCTATTAACTATGCTGAACAAAAATATAAACGCAACCTGTAAAATGGGCTGAAATAAAATAAATGTTCCATATGCACAACGTTTATTTCTCAATGTTGTGCACAAATTTGTTTACATCCCTGTTAGTGAGCATTTCTCCTTTGCCAAGATAATCCATTCACCTAGTTAAAAGATCATTACCCCGGCGCTGGGGACAAACATGATAACTCATGTTTCGGCATGATAATGCACAGTCCTATGTCGCACGGATCTGTACACAGTTCCTGGAAGCTGAAATTGTCCCAGTTCACACAGATACAAACCTGCTCCATGCTGAAGCTCTTCCACCAGAAAGGATATTTGAAAAGTTGAGTCTGTACTTAGCCTCTGCCCAGGCTTTCAACAACATTGTCTTTCGTCATGATTCATCCAGTTGTAGCAATACATTTTCCCGCTATAGTTCAATGGTCGTTTTAGCCGGTTTAAAATAATTATAATGTATTTTTTGAGGGGCCAATAGTAGGCGATAACATCGTATATCGCAGTGTTTTATGGATACGTAATCACGATAGGACCAATGTTGACATCGCCCAATCTTAGTGTGAAGTAGATGCAAGTTTTATGTGTGTGGTTGAAAAGCTCTTATTTTAAATTTGAGACATTTGTGCTTTTGATCCACAGACTATATTGTGGTGGGCAGTGACTCAGGCCGCATCGTGATCCTTGAGTACCACCCCTCCAAGAACATGTTTGAGAAGATCCACCAGGAGACCTTTGGCAAGAGTGGATGTCGTCGCATCGTCCCTGGACAGTTCCTCGCCGTCGACCCTAAGGGCAGAGCAGTCATGATAGGTAAAGAGCTCAGAGAACTGAGAGATATTATGTTGTGGAGAGAGTTGGTAATGGTTTGAAAATTCAACAAAATTTCAAGTTGACAAATCCTTGGCTCGATGACAGAATGCCCTGTTGAAATGGACATGTTTTTTGTCTGTTGTAGTTTGCTAATTACCTCTGTGTTTCCAGGTGCCATTGAGAAGCAGAAGCTGGTGTACATCCTGAACAGAGATGCAGCAGCGCGTCTCACCATCTCCTCTCCCCTGGAGGCTCACAAGGCCAACACGCTGGTCTACCATGTGGTAGGAGTTGATGTGGGCTTTGAAAACCCCATGTTTGCCTGTCTGGAGATGGACTATGAGGTGAGAGCCTAGCACTGACTGCTATGATTTGTGAATTTGCTCATGCACTCTTGTTACGTACTAAAGAAATGGACCTAATCTATGTTTACACACAGGCTCAGATGTGCTTCTGTTTTATTCTCTATATACCCAAGTGCTATTGAATTGATGAGTCTTCATGTCTCTTCTCTGACAAACCACTGTAGGGAGCTTAAACGCCTGATTCCAACACAATCCCACTGTTGTAGCTGCTTTGCTACTAAAGATGTCCTGTAAATCCTCATCCTGTTCTCTTCATTTCCACTGACTCACTGTGTGTGGCCTATGACCTCTCTCTCCTTCCAGGAAGCTGACAATGACCCCACTGGCGAGGCTGCAGCCAACACCCAGCAAACCCTGACCTTCTATGAGCTGGACCTGGGTCTGAACCACGTTGTGCGCAAGTACAGCGAGGCCCTGGAGGAGCACGGCAACTTCCTCATTACAGGTAGCTACACTGAACAATAATGTAAACGCAACATGCTGCATTTTTTTTTTACCGACGTTACAGTTCATATGTGACCGACCAGCTCGATTTGGTCCAATATAGCGGGGGGGGGGGATTACATTGCATATAAGAGACTCAGCGCTCAAAAATAGTATATCACACATTACAGTTGAGGAACAAGGGAACGTAATTCTGGTTTGAAAGTTGATTAACTTGTAACCTCACTTTTGATAAAAATGACCCTTGAATGTTTTGGTACACCTACTGGAGGGCTCTTTGTCTAAGCCCATTCAGTATTGTTCACACCCTCTAAAGCTTTAGCCTCACCCATCTCTGTAAGGATTCACATATGAGGCTATGTACTAAACAACCAAAAAAAAGGTTTATACTACAGGTGTGTTTGTAAATTTAATCTGGAGTGTCAGAGTGTGCTCTGGGTGTTCGGAAACTCAGAGCGTTGTCAGTTTATCCGTTCATAAATTCATAGCGTTTCGCTCTCTGAGTGTTCAGAGCGCACACTGGACGCTCTGGCCGAGGAGTAGGGTTGATCCAAGCATTCTGACCAGTCAAGAACCCAAGCTAACTGGCTAATATTGGCAAGTTTGCTAGCTACTTCCAGACACAACTCTCTAGAAAGGCAGGAACCTAGGAAGAAACCTAGAGAGGAACCAGGCTCTGAGGGGTGGCCAGTCTTCTTCTGGCTGTGCCGGGAGGAGATTATAACAGTACATGGCCAAGATGTTCAAATGTTCATAGATGACCAGCAGGGTCAAATAATAGCCCTGGGGAATGGTCCTAGGGCTGAGAGAGAGCTTAAATTCACACAGGACACCGGATAAGACAGGAGAAATACTCCAGATATAACAGATTGACCCTAGCCCCCCCTCGACACAAACAATTGCAGCATAATTACAGGAGGCGTCGGGAGACACTGGCCCCGTCCGACCATAACCCCGGACAGGGCCAACCAGGCAGGATATAACCCTACCTACTTTGCCAAAGAACAGCCCCCACACCACTAGAGGGATATCTTCAACGACCAACTTACTACCCTGAGACAAGGCCGAGTATACCCCACGAAGATCTCCCCCACTGCATGAACCCGAGTGGGGTGCCAACCCGGACAGGAAGATCACGTCAGTGACTCAACCCACTCAAGTGACGCACCCCTCCTAGGGACAGCATGGAAGAGCACTAGTAAGCCAGTGACTCAGCCCCCCATAATAGGGTCAGAAGCAGAGAATCCCAGTGGAGAGAGGGGAACCGGCCAGGCAGAGACAGAAAGGGCGGTTCGTCTTGTCTGACCTCAGATAATTCTCTGGTTTTCGTTATTTTGTCCATGCTCATTGCAGTACACACAGTGACACAAAACAGGAGAATGAGTCCTTTTCTCTATTCAATCTGGTTGAATATGTGATTTTTATACTGCATGCACCTCCAACTCACAACAGGGGAGTTCAATTCCAAAGTAAATGATAATCACCTGCTTGAAATCGAAATACTTCTAGACAGTGCCAATAATATTGTCTGGGCCATTTTAGGATTTCTTTCTGGAATTAGCTAAGATTTAGTAAATGATTCAGATTAGTTTGTTTTGTACAACTGCATACCGAGGATATACATATGTGGATACCAAAATATGTTTTAATTTCAACAGTCTTCTGGAAGAAATTGGGCATTATTTGAAAAAAGTGCAAGGGTTCATTATTTTTGGCCGACTGTATATAACAATTAAAGAGCAACAGTAAAATAACAATAGCGAGACTATATACAGGGGGTACCGGTACAGAGTCAATGTGCGGAGGCACGGGTTAGTTGAGGTAATTGAGGTAATATGTACATGTAGGGCTCCCAAGTGGTCTAAGGCACTGCATCTCAGTACTAGAGGTAACACTACAGACACCCTGGTTCGGTTGCAGGCTGTATCACAACTGACAGAGATTGGGAGTCCCTTAGGGCGGCGCACAATTGGCCCAGCCTCGTCTGGGTTTGGCTGTCATTGTAAATAAGAATTTGTTCTTAACTGACTTGCCTAGTTAAATAAAATGTTAGTGACTATGCATAGATAATGAACAGAGAAGCAGCAGCGTGAAAGAGGGGGAGGGAACAATGCAAATAGTCTGGGTAGCCATTTGATTAGCTGTTCAGGAGTATTATGTCTTGGGGGTAGAAGCTGTTAAGAAGCCTTTGGACCTAGACTTGGTGCTCCGGTACAGCTTGCCGTGTGGTAGCAGAGAGAACAGTCTATGACTAGGGAGGCTGGTGTCTTTAACAATTTTTGGGGCCTTCCTCTGACACCGCCTGGTATAGAGGTCCTGGGTGGCAGGAAGCTTGGCCCCATTGATGTACTGGGCCCTACGTACTACCTTCTGTAGTGCCTACTAGCAGTTGCTGTACCAGGCAGTGATGCAGCTGTAGAACTTATTGAGGATCTGAGGACCCATGCCAAATATTTTCAGTCTCCTGGGGGGAAATAGGCTTTGTTGTGCCCTCAGCAATAGGTCAGTTATTCTGCACTTTGGCACACTCCGAGGTGAGTGCTCTGAAATCGTATTAGATAGCCAGAGCGAATTTACCAGCTACGTCTATCAACAGTTGTCGCAGTGACATGAACATTCTATTGAAATGCATACTTGCATAGTGTTTAGACATGTAGCTAGCTAGCTAAACAATGAACCATGGTCCCAACTCATAACGTTACTACCCTGCAAGAATCTGCAGGGAGCTAACCAACCAGGTTCAATGTTAGATAGCTAACATTAGGCTAGAACTAGCAATGCAAAAGGCTCTGAGATCATACATGTAAAGTTAGCAAGCCAGCCAGCTAACACTAGCTAGCTAACAGTACACTAACTTGACATGAAAACAACTTTCTGACTAAATTAGAAATGTATATCTGAAAATGTAGCTAGTTAGACTATCTTACTTGGATGGACACTTCTCCCTCTGTGTCACGGATGCCATGGTTGCCCTTAGTTTGAAAATGTAATCAGGAGAAAGGTGTTTTATACATCCGAATTCTGGGTGTTCTCGTTTTGACTTTGCAATCAAATACCAGGATTTTCTCCCATCTCCTTAGCTATCATACTCTAATTCCACTGATTTTCAATACTCGGTCCAATAGAAAGTGGAGAGCAACACTTACGCAGTTCTACTACGTGATATCTTTCAAAAAATCCTTGTTAGAAAGGATTACCTACACATACTGACCAGCTCATGTTATAGACGGAAGCGTGCTACATGGCAGACCAATCCGAAATCATCTCTCGGCATGTCCAGTTCATTCATTATCTCAGCCAATCATGGTTAGCGGGAAGGTTGCTGCTCTTCCATGGCTAAACCAACTAGGCTCATAATTTAAAAAAAATATTCGTATTTACTGGTGGCATACAAGTTTGTTATTAAGGCACATGAAAATTCACATGTTCCAGTAGGCATTTCTGCCAAAAAACGCATTTTGATAAATAAAAAAAAGTTGGTTTTCCTGTGAAGTACTGTTGCGCGACATACACCTAGTTTCCTGAAACAAGTCACATGTATAAGGAAATCAGTCAATTGAAAAATTTTAATTGGCTGTGCGAAGTTGCTGGATATTGGTGGAAACTAACACGCTGTCATACACGTAAATCCAGAGCATCCAAACACACTCAATGGGTGACATGTCTTGAGTATGCAGGCCATGGAAACACTGGGACATTTTCAGCAACCAGGAATTGTGTACAGAACCTTGCAACATGGGGCCGTGCATTATCATGCTGTGATGGCAGCGGCTGAATGGCACGACATTGAGCCTGAGGATCTTGTCACAGTATCTCTGTGCATTCAAATTGCCATCGATAAAATGCAATTGTGTTTGTTGTCTGTAGCTTATGCCTGCCCATACCATAACCCCACCGCCCCCATGGGGCACTCTGTTCACAACGTTGACATCAGCAAACCACTCGCCCGCATGATGCCATACATACTGTCCTGCCTTGTGCCTGGTACAGTTGAAACCCGGGATTCATCCGTGAAGAGCACACTTCTTCAGCGTGCCAGTGGCCATTAAAGGTGAGCATTAGCCCACTGCAGTGGATTACAACTCCAAAAGACCCTGGTGATGACAATGAGCACGCAGATGAGCTTCCCTGAGAAGGTTTCTAACAGTTTCTATCAGCTGTCAAGGTGGCTGGTCTCAGATGATCCCGCAGATGAAGAAGCTGGATGTGGTGGTCCTGGGCTGGCATAGTTACACGTGGTCTGCGGTTATTGGACATATTCTGTAAAACAACTTTAGAGGTGACTTATGGTAGAGAAATGAACTTATGATTGAGAAATGATCTGGCAACCGCTCTGGTGGACATTCATGCAGTCAGCATGCCAATTGCACGCTCCCGCAACTTGAAACATCTGTGGCGTTGTGACAAACTGCACATTTTAGAGTGGCCTTCAATTGTTCCCAGCATAAGGTGCACCTGTGTAATGATCATGCAGTTTAATCAGGTTCTTGATATGCCACACCTGTCAGGTGTTGGCAAAGGAGAAATGCTCACTAACAGGGATGGAAAACTAATTTGTGCACAATTTCTGGTATGTTTTATTTCTGCTCATGAAACCTGGGACCAACACTTTAGATGTTGTATTTATATTTTTGTTCAGTGTACATTATTTCCAGTAGAGGGCAGTCAAAGCCAGGTTATGAGTTGTTTGCAGGCTGGATTATTTTTTTTTTTAGGTGCTAACCTATTGTTTGATCATTACCCTTTCCCCCTCTCTTCTCCAGTTCCTGGAGGCTCTGATGGGCCCAGTGGAGTACTCATCTGTTCAGAGAATTACATCACCTACAAAAACTTTGGAGACCAGCCTGACATTCGCTGTCCCATCCCACGCAGGAGGGTGAGTTTGTTATATTTTATAAACGTGAAAACGAATTTCAAATAACTTGGCTAACAAGACATGGTCATATATGTTAACAGTTTGAATGTTTGTGTGGATCACAATTGATTTGATACCATCTACACTGTGCCCTCAATTCTTTTTTTATTTTGCCTGAACACAGAATGACCTGGATGACCCTGAGCGAGGCATGATCTTCGTCTGCTCAGCCACCCACAAGACCAAGTCCATGTTCTTCTTCCTGGCCCAGACGGAGCAGGGTGACATTTTCAAGGTCACCCTGGAGACCGATGAGGAGATGGTGAGGCCAGCAGGGTGCAGTCTGAAACAGGAACTGGGGGAGGGGGGGGGCAGAGGTGTTCATCTGATGTGTGGGAAATAGAACCGTGCTGTCGAGGTGATGAGTCTTCATGTCTCTTCTCTGACAAAAACATGGAGAGAGCATAAACACCTCTGATCTCAGCATGCACACACACTAACTTATGTCAGTGTTCACATGATGGGATATTCTGTGATCCCTTCTATTTCAAATTAACGTTTGTATCCCCCAGGTTACAGAGATCAGGATGAAGTACTTCGACACCATACCTGTAGCCACATCCATGTGTGTGCTGAAGACCGGCTTCTTATTTGTGTCCTCAGAGTTTGGTAACCAGTAAGTCATTCATTACACTGTAATACCTCACACATCCCATCTATGTCCATGCCTCTTGCTCTCTTGTGTTCATTGCCTTCTCTCTCTCTGCTAGTTACCTGTACCAGATAGCCCATCTGGGAGATGACGATGAAGAGCCAGAGTTCTCCTCTGCCATGCCCCTGGAGGAGGGAGATACCTTCTTCTTCCAGCCACGCCCCCTCAAGAACCTGGTGCTGGTGGACGAGCAGGAGAACCTCTCCCCTATCATGTCCTGCCAGGTGTGTGTGTGAGAATCTCTTTGTGTTGTATGTTTGGTGTGCATGCAGCGGTTTTATCTTTTGATTCCCATGGATTGTGCAGTGGATGAACTTAGTGAGAACACCTTTCCCTCTGTTCCACTGAACTGAATTGTAACAGCTTTAGCTGGGGTAGATGTGTTTTCCCACTATTTATAGCACAATGAACCTGATTTTGACTTTACTTGAATGCAAGTTATTTGGAGTACAAAGATTCTTGTCTTTTTGAATTTTTTCCCCATTTTTATAAGTAGGATTCACATTAACCCGCTGTCCTCACACACACACAGATTCTTCTGAAGTCTTTCGGCAAGGGTTGAGGAGAAGGATGTTGTCCTGTTGAAGTGATGAGTTTCTCATGTCTCTTCTGGCTAAATATTGTTAGGTTCTAATTATCAGAGTAAGAACTCAACAGACACTATGAAAGCTTAGACCAAGTTTATTCTTCCCAAAGGATCGACCAGTTGAACTGACAAAGACATGATTACAATAGTGATGGTATATGTATCCCACTGTGGGTGGAGTCTCCTCCTTGCTAAACATTGCATCTTTTTTTGCTAGGCAGGAAACTAAGTGATAGGGTTAATAAACGGTTCCTTTTCCCTTAGAGACCTGTCCTCGACCCCCTTATCCACGCCTCTCCCCTTATCAGTACTGCCACGTGACTGTTTTCCCTGCTCTCAGCCCCTCCCAAGCTTAATTGCACCCACCATAACCCTTCCTCCTACAGACAACTCCTGATGTAAATCCTGGGCTACGGCACCCCTCATGTCTCTATTAGAACTTATGATTCATAATAGTTAAAGCTCACAAATCCAAACCTATCAATGGAGAGCGTTTAAACACCTCTGATCTCAGCGTTAGAACGTGACACAGACACCACATGTGAGACTGCCTTGTTTACTTCTGGAGCTGTACTACTTGTTAAATTCTGTCCTCTGAGAATACATACGGATCTCTTACTCACCACTGGCTCCTTGTTCCACTCACCTCATCTGTTTCTCTCTCCCTGTGTAGATTGCTGACTTGGCTAATGAGGACACTCCTCAGCTGTATGTGGCCTGTGGCAGGGGACCCAAATCCACCCTCCGTGTCCTCAGACATGGACTGGAGGTATGTGTACTGCTATTCCACTTCCCATTGCACATTCACATCCCAGAAAGTGCTCACACACACATTCTCTCAGTGTGGCACATGCCACAGTATTATTTGAACAATGATGACATTTTAACAAAGTCATGCGGATACTCACTCACATGCACACTGGAAACCAGAGTTGGGACAGAGTTTGGGTATTAAGTTTCTGGTGCTGTTGCTTTTCTCACACACCAGCTCATGTTTGACGTGTTTAAGAAGCTGGATGAGATGAAATCATGTCTCTGACAAAGCACCGGAGAGAGTGTGTATACCTCTGATCTCAGCAAATCTCAACATGTTAATGCAGAGGTAACAGACTGGTAAATGCTTAGGTTAGATTACAATGAAAGTCTGATCATTAATCGTTCCCTCCAGGTATCAGAGATGGCTGTGTCTGAGCTGCCCGGTAACCCCAATGCTGTGTGGACTGTGCGCCGACACATTGAAGGTGCTTGTTCTTTTTATTTTATTTTTATAAATACATCAATGTTTTTAACTAGTTGCAAGTTATTTTCCCTTCTACCTCATTACAGTCCACTTCTGCAGTATTTGGTTGCAATTATTGTGTATGACATGGTTGTAAAGTGGCATTGTTTTAATCTTAATACTGTCAAGTCTCATGTTGTAGTCTGGCATCAGAGTGCATTCTGAGGAAAAGTCACTCAGCCAGACTATTCCCAGAAGTCATGTGATTTCAGAGATTTTTCCTGTCATGGTAGTATGCACTAGTGGCCTAGTTCCACTGCAGCTGCCTGGTAGATAGAGACCTGTTCAGGCGTGGCTTCACTTTCACTCTGGCATTCATCCATTACACACAACACTTGGCTCATCCAACTGGTTAGCCTGCACAAGTCAGACATTGTAACTTCTACACACTGGGTTACAGATTTCAAGATTGTGATGCCATGCTCTAGGTTAGTGAAAAAACAAAATAAGGGTATGAGATTGATTGATCTTCATGTACCAGATTAGGGCACATTCCTCTGAAGTCTCATGGCAGGGTTTGTTGTGCTGTTGAAGTGATGAGTTTGTCATGTCTCTTCTCTGACAGAAATATCAATGGAGAGAGTTTAAAACACCTCTGATCTCAGCATTATACATACTTTGTGAATAAATAAACTCAGAAAAAACAGAAATGTTCCTTTTTCAGGTCCCTGTCTTTCAAAGATAATTTGTAAAAATCAAAATAACTTCACAGATCTTCATTGTAAAGGGTTTAAACACTGTTTCCCATGCTTGTTCAATGAACCATAAACAATTAATGAACATGCACCTGTGGAATGGTCGTTAACTTCTTATGGTATAGGGGACGCTTGCGTCCCAAGAGGGTAGCATATTTCAACCCTGCAGGCGCTACACAAAACGCAGAAATTAAATATAAAACATGCCTTACCTTTGACGAGCTTCTTTTGTTGGCACTCCAATATGTCCCATAAACATCACAATTGGTCCATTTGTTCGATTAATTCTGTCCACATATATCCGAAATGTCCATTTATTTGGCGCGTTTGATCCAGGAATAAACAGCTTCCAAATTGAGCAACGTCACTACAAAATATTTCAAAAGTTGCCTGTAAACTTTGCCAAAACATTTCAAACTACTTTTGTAATACAACTTTAGGTGTTTTTAAACGTTAATAATCGATCAAATTGAAGACTGGTCTATCTGTGTTCAATACAGGAAGACAACCAAGCTACTTTTCAAGTCTTGCGCAACTCTCAAGTGTTACGCAGTTCCTAGATGACTGTACTTCTTCATTGCACAAATGAATAACCTCAACCAAATTCCAAAGACTGGTGACATCCAGTGGAAGCGGTAGGAACTGAAAACAAGTTCCTAAGAAATGTCGTTTTCCAATGAGAACTCACTGAACGGACAGACCTATTTAAAAAAAAATCTGAACGGTTAGTCCTCAGGGTTTTGCCTGCTACATAAGTTCTGTTATACTCACAGACATGATTCAAACAGTTTTAGAAACTTCAGAGTGTTCTATCCAAATCTACTAATAATATGCATATCTTATATTCTTGGCATGAGTAGCAGGAAGTTGAAATTGGGAACGCTATTTATCCTAAGAAGTTATTAAGACACTAACAGCTTACAGACGGTAGGCAATTAAGGTCACAGTTATGAAAACTTAGGACACTAAAGAGGTCTTTCTATTGACTCTGGAAAACACCAAAATAAAGATTCCCAGGGTCCCTGCTCGTCTGTGTGAATGTGCCTTAGGCATGCTGCAAGGAAGTATGAGGACTGCAGATGTGGCCAGGGCAATATGTCCGTACTGAGAGACGCCTAAGACAGAGCTACAGGTAGACAGGACGGACCACGTGTAACAACACCTGCACAGGATTGGTACACCCGAGCATCACACCTGTGGGACAGGTACAGAATGGCAACAACAACTTCCTGAGTTACAACAGGAACGCACAAACCCTCCATCAGTGCTGAGACTGTCCGCAATCGGCTGAGAAAGGCTGGACTAAGGGCTTGTAGGCCTGTTGTAAGGCAGGTCCTCACTAGACATCACCGGCAACAATGTCGCCTATGGGCACAAACCCACCGTCGCTGGACCAGACAGGACTGGCAAAAAGTGCTCTTCACTGACGAGTCGCGGTCTTGTCTCACCAGGGGTGATAGTCGGTTTCGCGTTTATCATTGAAGGAATAAGCGTTACACCGAGGCCTGTACTCTGGAGCGGGATCGAGGTGTAGGGTCCGTCATGGTCTGGGGCAGTGTGTCACAGCATCATCGGACTGAGCTTGTCATTGCAGGCAATCTCAACGCTGTGCGTTACAGGGAAGACATCCTCCTCCCTCATGTGGTACCCTTCCTGCAGGCTCATCCTGACATGACCCTCCAGCATGACAATGCCACCAGCCATACTGCTCGTTCTGTGCGTGATTTCCTGCAAGACAGGAATGTCAGTGTTCTGCCATGGCCAGCGAAGAGCCCGGATCTCAATCCCATTGAGCACGTCTGGGACCTGTTGGATCAGAGGTGAGGGTCCGGGAACTTGCAGTTGCCTTGGTGCAAGAACTGGCAAATCTGGTGCAGTCCATGAGGAGGAGATGCACTGCAGTACTTAATGTAGCTGGTGGCCACACCAGATACTGACTGTTACTTTTGATCCCCCCACCCCTTTGTTCAGGGACACATCATTTCATTTACGTTGGTCACATATCTGTGGAACTTGTTTAGTATATGTCTGTTGTTGATTCTTGTGATGTTCATACAAATATTTACACATGCTGGGTTTGCCGAAAATAAACACAGTTGACAGTGAGAGGACGTTTCTTTTTTTGTTGAGTTTAAATGTAGTTGATGATATTGATGAATTGCTTCATGTATCAGATTAACACTAACCATAGGTTTATTGAATATAAGGAAGGGTCCAGAAATCCCCTCTGTGTGAAATTCCTACTCATTGAAACACCTCTCCTCCTCCAGATGAGTTTGACGCGTACATCATCGTTTCCTTCGTCAACGCCACCCTGGTTCTGTCTATCGGTGAGACCGTAGAGGAAGTGACAGACTCTGGCTTCCTGGGGACCACCCCCACCCTCTCCTGCTCTCTGCTTGGGGAGGATGCTCTGGTGCAGGTCAGTCACCCACACTACACACGCCTCTCACAGAGGGCTGAACATGCACCTTCTGTTCTGGAGGGAATACAAGGCTGATGGTGAAAGTGAAATGAAGATGAAGCGAGATGAAGTGTATGACAGATTTAATATTGCTGTTGAAGTGATGAGTCTTCATGTCTGTTCTGACATTACAATGGAGAGAGCTTGAACAACTCTGATCTCAGCACTATTCACAAACATTAGACACCCTGGCCAGGCCCCTTCCCCAGCCCTGTGTAAACTGAAAAACTATTGTTGTACAGGTGTATCCTGATGGGATCCGTCACATCCGTGCTGATAAGCGTGTGAATGAGTGGAAGACTCCAGGGAAGAAGACCATTGTGCGCTGTGCAGTCAACCAGAGGCAGGTTGTTATCGCTCTGACCGGAGGAGAGCTAGTCTACTTTGAGATGGACCCTGTGAGTATACTTTCAACCCCTGGGTGTCTATTTTCTCAGCCAAGTTCGGTCTTTGAGTTTGACCCAGTTTCATCTGCTTTTTGCAAATATCCAGAAGTCTCTCCTGCTCAGTTTAAAGGTTATTTTTCTTCTGACAGTAAATGTTTATGATAACCTTCCCCTCTGTCTCTCACCCCAGTCTGGCCAGCTGAATGAGTACACAGAGAGGAAGGAGATGTCAGCTGACGTGGTGTGTATGAGCTTGGCCAATGTCCCCCCTGGCGAGCAGCGCTCCCGTTTCCTGGCGGTGGGGCTGGTGGACAACACCGTCCGCATCATCTCACTGGACCCCTCGGTACGACTCTCACCGTACTTTGTGCAGCCCGTGCGATCTGTTTGTCCATCTGTTTAGAATGAATCTGACTGCTCTGCGAGTTGGTAACAAGCACCAGATGTTCTTGGACAATTGCAAGGAAACTCTTCTAGAGCTCGTATACTCTGCTCAAGTTTTTTTTTTTTTGCAATTACAGCCAGGGTGAAAACAACTAAGTTCAAATCCAAATAACACTGCCAGTGTGGATATTTGCCTTTTTAACATGCGTTTATCTCTCAAAGCTGTGTTTGTAGCCACTCACCCCTCTGTGTTTGTGGTGTAGGACTGTCTCCAGCCCCTCAGTATGCAGGCCCTGCCTGCCCAGCCTGAGTCTCTGTGTATAGTGGAGATGGGAGGAGTGGAGAAGGAAGATGAGCTAGGAGTGAAGGGCACTGTCGGCTTTCTCTACCTCAACATCGGACTGCAGGTAAAATACACTATGACCAAAAGCTTGACGAACATCTCATTCCAAAATAATAGTCGTCATTAATATGGACTTGGTCCCCCTTTGCTGCTGTGACAGCCTCCACTCTTCTGAAAAGGCTTTCCACTAGATGTTGGAACATTGCTGTGTGGACTTGCTTCCAATTCATCCCAAAGATGTCCGATGGGGTTGAGGTCAGGGGTCTGTGCAGGCCAGTCCCGTTCTCCCACACCAATCTTGACAAACCATTTCTGTATGGACAATGCATGGGTGCATAGTCAGGCTGAAACAGTAAAGGGCTTGTCAGAATATAAATTACAAGAGTATGTTATAATGCTGTTATTGCATCAAATGGGTGTTTTATGGAACAGAATAAGGGGTTGTTAGAATGCTCATCTGTGTGTGTTCTACTGAGGATGGCCCTCTGGGAGATTTACAATGCCTTTGGGTGATACTGCATTCCAGAGCATGAGTTAATGTTTCTGTACTGGGGTACCAGGGGGAGATGACTCCAGTGCCAGACCCTGGTCTCTACACAATGAGATACTTATAATTCACAGCAGACAGTGTCTTTCATACTAATCTTAACCTAATGACCATTCCATAAATCTGTTTGTCATGTAGCCTGAGAGGGGTGAATCTTGGCAATAAAAGACCTTTGTGTTTTTGACTCGGGGCTCTGAATTGATTCGTTGACCAGCCATTATTAACGTAGGGCACTCAATCGATTCACTTTATATGTGTGTGTTGTATTGACCTGCTCCCTTATTAACAAGTGAGTAAAGATTTAGTTGAAGTATAACTCTGACCTCGTGATAAGTTTTTGTCTCCTCATTTGATAGTAAAGAAATTAACCACCACAGGCCTTCCCCAAACTTGCAACCGTCCTGTTCTGTGAGCCTGTGTGGCCTACAAGTCAGGGGCTGAGCGGTTGTTTGTCCTAGACGTTTCCACTTCACAATAACAGTACAGTTGTTCCAGGGCAGCTCTAGCAGGACAGAAATATCACAAACTGACTGGAAAGGTGGCATCCTATAACGTTGCCACGTTGAAAGTCACTGAGCTTTTCACTAACGCCATTCTACTGCCAATGTTTGTCTATGAATATTGCATTGCTGTGTGCTCGACTTTATACACCTGTCAGCAACAGGCCAAGCCGAATCCACTCATTTGAAGGGGTGTCCACATACCTTTGTCTGTATATCGTGTATATGTCCTCTGTGTTAAGGAAGCGTTTGAGTAGAGGGATATTGTGGTGCTGTTGAAGTGATGAGTTTTCTCATGTCTCTTTTCTGACAAATAATGGAGAGAGTTTAAAACACCTCTGATCTCAGCATACAGAATATATACACTATCTGTTACTGCCTGTTTACTTCTGCCACTGTATTACTTGATATTTTGTGCTCTGTTGGAATACATACTAGAGCTTTTATTTGTGACGTTAACATGTCTGTCTTTCCTCAGAATGGTGTGTTGCTCAGGACCGTGCTGGACCCAGTGACTGGAGACCTGTCTGATACTCGTACTCGGTACTTGGGGTCGCGACCTGTGAAGCTCTTCCGCGTCAGGATGCAGGGACAGGAAGCTGTAAGTGAAATCCTATTAGTTGGTGTGTTTTTGCAGCTTTATGGAGCTGAAACATAACATTGAGGCTGTGTGTATTTGTATCCTCTGACCTCTCCATCTCCTTCAGGTGTTGGCCATGTCGAGTCGCTCCTGGCTGAGTTATTCCTACCAGTCCCGATTCCATCTGACGCCCCTGTCCTATGAGACGCTGGAATATGCCTCTGGCTTCGCCTCTGAACAGTGTCCAGAGGGCATTGTGGCAATCTCTACCAACACCCTGAGGTGTACACACACACACAAACACAGAGAGAACTAAAGTAAACACATCTGCACTGCGTGTACAAAACATTAGGAACACCTGCTCTTTCCATTACATAAACTGACCAGGTGAATCCAGGTGAAAGCTATGATCCCTTATTGATGTCACTTGTTAAATCCACTTCAATCAGTGTAGATGAGGGGGAGGAGACAGGTCAAAGAAGGATATTTAAGCCTTGAGACAATTGAGACATGGATTGTGTGTGTGTGTCATTCAGAGGGTGAATGGGCAAGACAAAATATTTATGGGTTATGGTAGTAGGTGCCAGGTGCACTGGTTTGTGTCAAATGGTTTACCTCCCAAAGGACATCCAGCCAACTTGACACAACTGTGGAAAGCATTGGAATCAACCAGCATCCCTGTGGAACGCTTTTGCCACCTTGTAACAATTTACAATTGTTTTTTTTATAGCACTTTTCTAAAACATGAAGAGGATTAATTGAAGGCAGGGTTTGAGGCGAGGGGTGTTATGCTGTTGACGTGATGAGTTTCTCATGTCTCTTTGACAGAATAATGGAGAGAGCATTAAACATCTCTGACGAATTGAGGCTGTTCTGAGGGCCAAATTAGGGCAACTCAATATTAGGAAGGTATCCTTAATATTTTGTGTACACTCAGTGTCGATTGAGGAAATGTCTTTGACAAGGCTTGAAGGTAGAGCAGTTATGCTGTTGAAGTGATGAGTCTTCATGTCTCTTCTCTGACAAACCAATGGAGAGAGTGTAAACATCTCTGATCTCAGCATATACACAGATCACATCTCATTTTCTCTCATTCACCCTCAACCATCCTCATTTTCAATTATAACACTGATATTTAACTTATGAAGGTTATGTTCCATTTACTTTTTGAAATGTTATTTCTGTTCCCATTATGGCTGAGTTGTGGCATGGCACACCTGTTACGTGGTACACATCTTCTGACACTGCCTTTGTCTCCCTCTTAGGATTCTGGCCTTGGAGAAGCTGGGTGCCGTGTTCAACCAGGTGGCCTTCCCCCTGCAGTACACACCTCGCAAGTTTGTCATTCACCCAGAGACAAACAACCTGATACTCATAGAGACTGATCACAATGCCTACACAGAGGCCACCAAGGCCCAGCGAAAGCAGCAGATGGCAGAGGTATGGTTCTGTTCTGACTGAGAGGGCTGAGGCTACGTGTTGTACACCCAGGCCGTGTAGATTGTGTGGGCTGATATTATGAAAGTGTAGATATAAGATGGGCAACTTCAATATAAATAATTTACAATTGTTTTTTTTATAGGACTTTTCTAAAAACCCAAAGAGGATTAATTGAAGGCAGGGTTTGAGGCGAGGGGTGTTATGCTGTTGATGTGATGAGTTTCTCATGTCTCTTCTCTGACAGAATAATGGAGAGAGCATTAAAACATCTCTGATCTCAGCATATATACAGAGATTACACACACAGTGTAGATTGACATGGGGAATTAGACTAATACTTTGCTTACACTTATGTAGATATCTCTCACCCCCTCCTCCCTACTTTTCTTTCTCTCTGTTTGTAACTGACGCTGACACCACTTCTGTGTTGTTCCATTCTATAGGAGATGGTTGAGGCAGCTGGTGAGGATGAGAGGGAGCTTGCAGCAGAGATGGCTGCTGCCTTCCTCAATGAGAACCTGCCAGAGGCCATCTTTGGGGCGCCCAAGGCCGGGTCTGGCCAGTGGGCCTCTCTGGTGCGTCTTGTCAACCCCATCCAGGGAACCACTCTGGACCTTGTCCAACTGGAGCAGAATGAGGCTGCCTTCAGGTGAGGACAGGATGGATGAATGAAAAAGAGCTCCCTGGCTTGTCGTCCTAAAAAATGAAATGAATGAATTCTGGTTCGTTCAGCCATTCCTATGGGGGAAATTAATGGGGTGAAAATGGGGTTTTGGGATAAACGCCAAAATAAGGTCAGATCTTATGTTTAGTTCTATGAGATAATGTTATGGCCCTATAAAACCGTGCTGCAAAAAAACCCAGACGGAATCACAGAATCCTGACATTTAAACAGAATTCAACAACATATTTTTTTTTATTGAAGTTAATAGGAAATCAACTTATGAGAAAATTCATTAATTAGCCCGAGTTAAACATAAGACATGAGGAAAATGCATCATGAACTATATACGAGTAAAGTCATATTGTATTTAAAAAAATGTTTTTACAACATCTGTGATGGATGCAGTCAAATAATTTGTTTGTTTGACATCTTTTGTGTTTAAAAAAATCATTATGTGGGAAATGGCAGTGGAAACGCCTTTATGTGCAATGTTAATGATGTAATAACCATATCAAAGTACATTTGGAGTCATGCGATGTTGTGTTGTGTCCTCCCACTACCACTTGGGAAACCATGCAGTTTATTAGGCTACAAATGAATTAAGTTATGATGAACTTCACAGGGTGGTGAAAGTGCACAGTGTCAAGCTTGATGCTTCTTTCCAAAAAATATCGAGGGTCTTATTCTGGTGACATGATGATCAATGCTTGGCTGCAGTTTGACACAAAAAAAATGTTCTTGCTTCTATCCCTGGTAATCTACTTTTGGTATTTGGTATTTTATTAGGATCCCCATTAGCTGTTGCAAAAGCAGCAGCTACTCTTCCTGGGGTCCACACAAAACATGAAACATGACATAATACAGAACATTAATAGACAACAGCTCAAGGACAGAACTACATCAAAAATAAATAAAAGGCACACGTAGCCGACATATCAATACCAATACATACACAAACTATCTAGGTCAAATAAGGGAGAGGCTTTGTGCCATGAGGTGTTGCTTTATCTGTTTTCTGAAACCAGGTTTGCTGTTCAATTGAGCAATATGAGATGGAACGGAGTTCCATACAATAATGGCTCTAATACTGTACGCTTTCTTGAATTTGTTCTGGATTTGGTGATGGTGAAAAGACCCCTGGTGGCATGTCTGGTGGGGAAGTGTATGTGTCAGAGCTGTGTGTAAGTTGTCTATGTAAACAATTTGGGATTTAACACATCGTTACTTATAAAAAGAAGATGCAGTCAGTCTTTCCTCATCTCTTAGCCAAGAGAGACTGGCATGCATAGAATTTATATCCGCCTTCAGATTATGAAGAGCAAGACGTGCCGCTCTGTTCTGGGCCAGCTGTAGCTTAAACTTCTTCGGGTTCGGTCTCCCTTCCACGGGACTGTTGAGCTGATGTAGGCTAATGCGATTAGCATGTGGTTGTAAGTAACACGAAAACTTCCCAGGACATATCTTATATTGGCAGAAAGCTTACATTTTTGTAAATCTAACTGCACTGTCCAATTTACAGTAGCTATTACAGTGGAATAATACCATGCTATTGTTTGGAGAGTGCACAATTTTGAACATGAGAAGTTATTAATAAACAAATTAGGCACATTTGGGCAGTCTTGATACAGAAATGCAATGGTTCATTGGGTCAGTCTAAAACTTTGCACATACACTGCTGCCATCTAGTGGCCAAAATCTAAGATGCACCTGGGCTGGAATAATACATTTAGTCCTTTCGCTTGCATTTCAAAGATGATGGTACAAAAAAAATACAAAAGAACGGTTTTCTTCCTTTGTATTATCTTTTACCAGATCTGTGTGTTATTCTCCTACATTCCTTTCAAATTTCCACAAACTTTAATGTGTTTCCTTTCAAATGGTACCAATAATATGCATGTCCTTGCTTATGGGCCTGAACTACAGGCAGTTAGATTTGGGTATGTCATTTTAGGGGAAATTTTAAATAAAAAAATAAATAAAAGGGTTTTAACTAGATCTTTCCTTCCAGCACTCGACCACACGACTGGACAATAATCAAGATATGAATAACCTCGTCATGTAGACTAGACAACCCGCACAACCTACCTGCACTGTGTCTGCCAGCTGTTGGCTTGAGCGTAGGTGCCAAGACCAGAGTGGCACATTTTCTATTTAACTGACAAAAATGCGATGAATAAGCATTGAACATTAGATTTTTATTCGGTACATGAAAACTTAAGAGAAATTGTGTTTTGTGGGCACTACGTCATCACACACTGATTTGTATCCACAAGAAGTCCATTTGGCGGAAATGGAGATTCTATAATATTTGCATGAAAATCACCAATTGGATGGAAACCTAGCTACTGATTCATATTTTCCTGGAACTTCCTGAAGCAGCACAGGAATGCCTGTCTCTGTGTGCTGCTGGTAGATGTTAATAATTTCCCCAAAATCTTATCAATTTAATGTTAACTACAAAATAACATCCATGTATTTATGTATGCCTACCTGACAGAATGTGTATTTGCATCAAACAAGTGGCAATTTATTTAGAAAACTCTGCAATCACATGAGCGCTACAGAAACGCTGCTAACCAAACATGGTTTCTGGCTAGTGTACACTTGCATTAAAGGATAACTGCACCCACATTTCTAAATTTCTTAGATTTACCCAGACCACCAAAGTGGACTCCTGATGTGGTTAAAGCATTGTTGTGGACTTAACATCCAATTGAGTTGTTTTTCTATTAAACTGGTGTGATTTTTGAGAGCAAAAACCGGGGAGAAAAAGAAACCCGGAAAAGCCAAATCGGGGAAAAAACAACAAACAGGATCAGGCAAAAAAATATAATGGATTTTATAATGCCCTATAATATCAGTCAGATTACATGACCTTTGTGAATTATGAAGCCATTGTGCTTTATGTGCTTGTTTTGATTTACATAAATGTTTCAAAATGTACAAGTGACGTTTGCTGATGAAGATCTTATAGAACAAAATGTATAACATCGCCTAAGCCTTGTGTTTAACACAAACCTTATTTTTGGTGTTTGTCCCCCAAAAAATGAAGTTCTCCATAGGCTTTGGCCATCAAGCCATAGCGGAGTTAGCCTGCGTTAGTGCCAACGTAAAGACGTTATTGCTCTCTGTAGGGTCACTAGGAAGATGTTGTTATTGGCTCTGCTGGTTTTCCTGTTCAAATTACCAGCTCATGAAATTACACAGAGAAAATCTTAACTGTCATTTAAGGCAGGGTTTGAGGAGAGTGAAGTTGTGCTATTGAAGTGATGAATCTTTATGTCTCTTCTTGATTTAGTAATAGTGGAGAGTGCTTTAAACACCTAATCTTAGCATTTAACACAGTTCACATGCAAAAGGTAGAGATTGAAACAGGGAATAATACTTATCCCTTCCCGCTCTCCTACTTTGCCTTTGTGTTCTGTCCCTGCAGTGTGACTGTTTGTCGGTTTGCCAGCGGAGGTGATGACTGGTATGTGCTGGTGGGGGTGGCCCGGGACATGATCCTTAACCCCCGCTCTGTGGGAGGCGGTTTTATCTACACCTATCGGCTGGGAGGGGGAGGGGACAAACTGGAGTTTATGCACAAGGTGAGTGAGTGACAGAGGATATGACTAATCCAGTGGTTTCCTGGTCTTGTTGACCACAGCTATGTGCACAGGAATTCCCCGGCTGTTATTTCTGAATGGTCATAATTGCCATTTGAGAGTCAGAGTACTCTTTCTTGTTTCCACCCCCCCCCCCCCCCTTTACCCAACTCCCTGAGGGACAATGGTGACTTTGTTGACGCATTCTGACTTTCTGTCCCTTTTCCAGTCTCAGCGGGTCTTATCAGTATTTTATACTTTACATTTTTTGTTTAACCATTTAACCAGGCAAGTCAACAAGGAACAAATTCTTGTTCAAAAAGGTGTGATTTTGAGAGCAAACCCCTGAAAAGAAATGGAGGGAAGGGGAAACCTGGAAAAACAAAACCGAGATAACTGAATTTGGGGGGGAAACGGAATCGGGCAAAAAATAAAACATTTTAAAAGGCCCTATAATATGTAACTTAACATTACCTTTTTGAATTATGAAGCCTTTGTCACGTGCCAAGCACAAGGCCTGTGATACATTTCTATCCTGCCATCGTAATGATTTGGGTTGTCAATTAATTTTGGCCCGCTTCCATGGCCTGCCAGAACAGCTTCAATGCGCCTTGGCATAGATTCTACAAGTGGACCTAAATCATGCCAGGAAAATGCACCCCACACCTTAACATATACTTTGTATCCCTTGTTTACTGAAGTGTTTCCTTTGTTTTGGCAGTTGCCGGTATGTCCACATTCGGGTAGGCCTGCAGTTTGGGCAGCATGCGTGTCAAATATACAGGTTGTCACTTTGTGGCCATAGACACATAATCCAAAAGGGTTTTGTAACCTCTTACACTGGAAATTTGATTGTTAAATTGATGGAAGCAATAGCAATGGATGCCAGTCCTAACTTGAATAGGAACTGACATCTAGGGTTGCAAATGGTTTGACATTTTCAATGGGATGTTAAGCCCTGGAATTTGGGGTATTGTGCTTAAATTCATCAAAAAGTTAGCTTATAACAGTGAACCTTTTTTGTGGGATACACATAAGGCAATTCTAGGTCTTGTGGCATATTTTGGTTAAACTATCCCCAATTCAATGGAATTGCAACCCTCTGCATGCACAGTGCATTCTCCCATCACATGTACAGCTGAATCTCAAGATCTTGCACACTAATGAGATACTATTGAGCCCACACTACTACACTGTGAGCCAAGGACTACATGCTTTCTGGTAAGTTTTGATTGCAATACTGGGTGGGGTGAATATATTTTATAACTTACATGCTTTTTTTGTTAACTACTAAATAGTAGCCTACAGCAAAGTTATTAAATCATTTCTAACTTGTTAACAATTTTTGCTGGTTAGTTTTTGCAACCATATGGGTTTTAGCTTGCTTGAGTCTGCTAACTTAGGAGTGTTAATTCACCTGATTCCATGTTTCATTTTAAAAATGTATCTTACAAAGGAGTTGTTCAATCTAACTGCTTAACTATTTGTCTGTACATGGAATTGTTTTGGGGGTTTTAAAATTTTTCTAATCTTTACAGTAAAATGCCACGGGCACTATCTGATGTGTGAAGACATTTCACTGCAGCTAATGTAGAAGGAAAAGCTGTGTATATTTGCAAATACAGTGCTAAAATAATATGTGAAGAATGCATCAAAGATGCAGAATCAAATGGCCAAGTACATACATGTCCCTCAGCGCTCACAACAAGCAACCTCTGACAAAAGTCCCTCTACTTCTATTCGAGGTGAAAATGATAAATCAGACACCTTGTCGATAACAACAGCTCATGGTACTCCTGGAATTATTTTGACTCGATAAAGGAATGTAGTCAGGGAAATGATGAATGTCTTGCTCGAGCTGTGTATGCATCTGGTTCAACTCTGATTCTCACAGGCAATGTCTATTGGAGAAGATTTCTGAATGTTCTTCGCCCAGCATACACCCCTCCAACCAGACATGCTTTATCTACTCATTTGCTGGATGCGGAGTACAACAGAGTTAAAGAAAATCATAAAGAAAGCAGACTGTATTGCAATCATCTCTGATGGGTGGTAGAATGTTCGTGGGCAAGGAATAATGAACTACATCATCTCCACGCCTCAACCAGTATTCTACAAGAGTACAGACACGGGACAACCGACACATCCGTCTCTACATTACAGAAGAGCTGAAGGCAGTCATCAATGACCTTGGACCACAGAAGGTATTTGCACTGGTGACAGACAATGCTATGAACATGAAGGCTGCTTGGTCTAAAGTGGAGGAGTCCTATCCTCATGTCACACCCATTGGCTGTGCTGCTCATGCATTGAATCTGCTACTCAAGGACATCATGACACTACAAGCAAGCCAAGGAAATGGTTAGGTATGTGAAGTTATAGCAGCAATCTACCTCACCAAGCAAAGTGAGAAGAATAAGAGCACCACATTGAAGCTGCCCAGCAACACCCTTTGGGGTGTTGTTTGACAGTCTCATGAAGGGAAAGGAGTCTCTCAAAGAAATGGCCATATCACAGTCTGCCGATATGCACAGCCATCAAGAGGATCTCCTGGATTATGTATTTTGTCATCATTACCATGTCTCACCACCTTGGCCTGGATGAGGGAAAGGTTCTTGGCAGTCTGGCAAAGTACACTTCCAAGCAAGGGCTTTGGGATGGAGATGCAATATTGCAGTCATGCCAACATCTCATCAGCCACTTTGTGGATCTGAGACTCTTTCCCCTGTTGCCTCCATCATCCTCCAATTCCCACCAACATCAGCCTCCTCAGAGCGCAACTGGTCCTTGTTTGGGAACACATACACCAAAGCACGCAACAGGCTGACCAATACAAGGGTTGACAAATTGGTGACCATCTGTGCAAATGTGAGGCTTTTTGAGGCTCAACAACAAGCCATTCTCAACTAGGTTGGAAAGTGACAGTGAAGATGAGGCCTCAGTCTGATGTTCAAGCGGAGGACATTGAGGAGGTCCAGGGAGAAGACATGGAAGACAACCAAAGATTTAATTTTTAGACTATAATTTTACAGATGTATGTTGAAAATGTTTTTAGGAGATGCGATGGATCATTCAATATTCCCTTTTGTTGTTCGGTGAAATCATCCCATGTGAAGAGTCAACTCATTTAATTCAAGTTCAAGTCGTAACTAAATAGTTTTTTAAATTTCTATTGGAAGGATTTAATCATTTGTAATTATGTCTACTTATGATAAGGTAAAATGTTTGTTTCTGTCCCCATATGATATGGTAAATATATCCAATGCAAAAAAACATTTAAATTGTATTAATATTAATTTGCATATATTTCCTTGAATTACCATATATTCCCATTAATTCAGACGGAAAGTTTCCACCTCTTGAGTATTCCCCAAAATGTGCAACCCTACTGCTATCTATCTAAGGATTATATTTCTAATGTTGGTTGCGGCTGTCTGTTTATCCTTGTGCAAATTTAAAAAATACAATCTTGGGAAAAACGTACAGTTGAAAGCAAATTCCTACTGCTGAAAATAGAAGACTTATCCGTCTGTAGAAC
The DNA here is from genome assembly GCF_057628025.1 of Oncorhynchus mykiss. Taxonomy (NCBI): domain Eukaryota; kingdom Metazoa; phylum Chordata; class Actinopteri; order Salmoniformes; family Salmonidae; genus Oncorhynchus; species Oncorhynchus mykiss. Next base: position 68,945,088 of record NC_143023.1, on the reverse strand, counting down.
CAATAAAAACAATTTTTAGCTAACCGCAGCACCGTTTTTCAAAGTACGTCATCTTGAGATAGGCTGTTGCCACGACTAGCGCTTCGGCCATCATCGTGAGTAGCCTATGGCGTCATCATTAGGTGAGTGTGTGCCACTCAAAATTGTATTTAGTAGCCTACTGTAGCCTATGATATACATATATATATATATATATATATATATATATATCACACACACAAACACACAGTGGGGCAAAAAAGTATTTAGTCAGCCACCAATTGTGCAAGTTCTCCCACTTAAAAAGATGAGAGGCCTGTAATTTTCATCATAGGTACACTTCAACTATGACAGACAAAATAAGAAAAAAAAAATCCAGAAAATCACATTGTAGGATTTTAAATGAATTTATTAGCAAATTATGGTGAGTGTGTGCAATGCCACAAAGAAAGTAAGTATTTGGTCACCTACAAACAAGCAAGATTTCTGGCTTTCACAGACCTGTAAATTCTTCTTTAAGTGGCTCCTCTGTCCTCCACTCGTTACCTGTAATAATGGCACCTGTTTGAACTTGTTATCAGTATAAAAGACACCTGTCCACAACCTCAAACAGTCACACTCCAAACTCCACTATGGCCAAGACCAAAGAGCTGTCAAAGTACACCAGAAACAAAATTGTAGACCTGCACCAGGCTGGGAAGACTGAATCTGCAATAGGTAAGCAGCTTGGTTTGAAGAAATCAACTGTGGGAGCAATTGTTAGGAAATGGAAGACATACAAGACTGCTGATAATCTCCCTCGATCTGGGGCTCCACGCAAGATCTCACCCCGTGGGGTCAAAATGATCACAAGAACGGTGAGCAAAAATCCCAGAACCACACGGGGGGACCTAGAGACCAGAGAGCTGGGACCAAAGTAACAAAGCCTACCATCAGTAACACACTACGCCGCCAGGGACTCAAATCCTGCAGTGCCAGACGTGTCCCCCTGCTTAAGCCAGTACATGTCCAGGCCCGTCTGAAGTTTTCTAGAGAGCATTTGGATGATCCAGAAGAAGATTGGGAGAATGTCATATGGTCAGATGAAACCAAAATATAACTTTTTGGTAAAAACTCAACTCGTTGTGTTTGGAGGACAAAGAATGCTGAATTGCATCCAAAGAACACCATACCTACTGTGAAGCATGGGGGTGGAAACATCATGCTTTGGGGCTGTTTTTCTGCAAAGGGACCAGGACGACTGATCCGTGTAAAGGAAAGAATGAATGGGGCCATGTATCGTGAGATTTTGAGTGAAAACCTCCTTCCATCAGCAAGGGCATTGAAGATGAAACGTGGCTGGGTCTTTCAGCATGACAATGATCCCAAACACACCGCCCGGGCAACGAAGGAGTGGCTTCGTAAGAAGCATTTCAAGGTCCTGGAGTGGCCTAGCCAGTCTCCAGATCTTAACCCCATAGAAAGTCTTTGGAGGAAGTTGAAAGTCTGTGTTGCCCAGAAACAGCCCTAAAACATCACTGCTCTAGAGGAGATCTGCATGGAGGAATGGGCCAAAATACCAGCAACAGTGTGTGAAAACCTTGTGAAGACTTACAGAAAATCTTTGACTTCTGTCATTGTCAACAAAGGGTATATAACAAATTGAGAAACTTTTGTTATTGACCAAAAACTTATTTTCCACCATAATTTGCAAATAAATTAATTAAAAATCTTTTTTTCTTATTTTGTCTGTCATAGTTGAAGTGTACCTATGATGAAAATTACAGGCCTCTCTCATCTTTTTAAGTGGGAGAACTTGCACAATTGGTGGCTGACTAAGTACTTTTGCCCCACTGTATATATATATATTTCTTCGTAATATCGTACAAGCTGTGTGTCGCTTTATTGGTCTGGGCTGTTTGAATTCAAGATCGCAGTTTGGCAGTCGGAGTAGCCAGTCGTTTGGTCATTTGTGTGGTATAAAAAAAAAGATACAGCTAATGTCTTCTGTCATGGAAAGGACGTATAATTACGTAAAATCAGTTTTTAAAGGGCTGAAATTTGTCAGGTCCTGCTAAATTATGTTACCCATGTGTGGAAATCCGAAATAATAATCTGCTCAACTGTAGCCTACATTAAATGTAATCTAGTTACTAGATAAAGGATTTACAAGCAGGTATAAATTGACAGTTGAGTCATCTATTTTCTGAAACTACAGCTGGATGCGCTGCTATTGTGTGTCCCGTTTACCGCATGCAGCGGAGGGAAATTGTACAGACCCATACCACAGTCCTCGCTAGGCTATTAAAAGTTTGCTGCCTGGCTTCTATTTTTAAAGCTTGACAACGAATTTCAAAAAAACAAAACCTGCAACAAAACACCACGCGGAGGAGAAACAAGCATGCCTATTACAGCAACATTTGAGCAGTAGCATAGGCTGGCTACTCAACTATAAGACATTTGAAGTGCACCATACAGGAATGCTGATTTCAACCGCACCGGTGATTCATGCAGTGCAAAACAAATATTAATGTTACAACAACCTAGCTACGGTTTTGTTATTTGTAGTTAAATACTTTTTTTTGCAGCATATTATGCACATTTGCAAGCATAGCAGCAAAGGCTGGACCAATATTATTGATCTATTTAGTTTTTTTGTTTAATGCTATGTACATCAAGGGCCATATTATTTCTATTAAAACTACGAATTTGTGGTCTTTTCAGTATGGCCCTCGCACTGGTTGAGTTTGACACCCCTGAGTTATGTGCTTGTTTTGATTAAATAAATGCTTCAAAATTCACAAATTAGTTGGTAAAGATTATCTCATGGAACAAAATATGTATTAGATCTCTTGAGCCTGTGTTTACCACAGACATTATTTTCGGGATGGTCATAATTGCCCTTTGAGAGTCAGAGTACCATCATTCTTACCCCCCCCCCCCCCTTACCCAACTCCCTGAGGGACAATGGTGACTCTGTTGGAGCCGGCTGCCCTTTTCCAGTCTGTGGGTCTTATCAGTATTCTAGAGTCTATTAAGGAATTCTTATTTACGGTGTTGGCCTGGCAAGAGGCAAAATGTTGTGCTAAAGAGAAGATACTTAAAATGGCCTTATACATAAGAATGTTTGAGCCTGCTTTTTGCTAGTGATGTCCACCTGACAACACTATTGATCACAATGGTGAGTTGGACATTTCTGATTGTTGACCAAACGAAAGGCTGCATGATACAGAGTTAAGAGCCTTCAGTGTAGAGCAACACAGAGAGAAAAGTACAACAAATCACCCATTTTCTGTCTAGAAGGAAAAAACAGCTTTGTGCCGGTAATAAAACCCAATATGCATCTTGAGTTCCCTGACAAAGTTCTCTAGATGGGTGGTGAAGCTCAACTTCTCATCCACCCAAACTCAAAGAAATGTGTATGCTTTGACATGCTCTACAGAATGTCCTTTCAGGGTAGTATGTTACTGACCTTTACGATCAGTTGTTGACATGGTAAAGGCATGTTGTTTTGACAGACTCCAGTGGAGGACGTTCCTCTGGCAATCGCTCCGTTCCAGGGCCGTGTGCTGGTGGGCGTTGGCAAACTGCTGCGCATCTATGACCTGGGCAAGAAGAAGCTGCTCCGGAAGTGTGAGAACAAGGTGAGACGGGAGCTTGACGTTACAAACAAACACAAAAATACAAACACACAAGGATGTATAATAAACTATTGACTACTGTGTAAACACAAGACCAGACGGCAGTGTGGTAAGTTGCTGGTTAGGACGGCTAACAAGCTCTCAGACCAGGAAGTGTCAGTGTCAGATTGATGCTCCTGCGACTGTCTTTTGTAATTGTACCACTTTACTTTCTCTGTTACAAAGTGGGATTCAAATCGATATAATTGTAATGTTTTTGTCAACGATCTAGACAAAATACTCAAAGTGCTCTCAATTCACTGGTATTTATCAATGTTTTTATCGATTGTAGGGCTGTAGCCACAGAATTCTCGTAGTTTTCAACCATCAATCACAACCTTTTCAGCTGGCAAAATACAGCCAATGGCTGTATCGCACAAACTGCGTCAATCACTCCCACACAGCTAGCAAGCTAGCACTCGTCATGGAAATGGGGATGGCTGGATGTAAATTTGGACCAATCCCTGTCAACCCATACATTAAAACATGGCTATGAAGCTCTACTTTGTAACCTACTATGTTATTTTTTTTATTTTTCTCTGATTTAAAAATTCATTGATGTAGCCGAAATAAAAAAGGGCTGTCGCAAAGAGTTGAAAGTGCTTAGCACGGCACTTGTTTTACATTTGCAATCAAGTCGTGTACAGTTTAAATCTTAGAATATTAGTGTTTTTAGACATCGGTAACAACTGCAATATTCAAATTCAAATCAAATGTATTTATTTTATATAGCCCTTCGTACATCAGCTGATATCTCAAAGTGCTGTACAGAAACCCAGCCTAAAACCCCAAACAGAAAGCAATGCAGGTGTAGAAGCACGGTTGCTAGGAAAAACTCCATAGAAAGGCCAAAACCTAGGAAGAAACCTAGAGAGGAACCAGGCTATGTGGGGTGGCCAGTCCTCTTCTGGCTGTGCCGGGTGGAGATTATAACAGAACATGGCCAAGATGTTCAAATGTTCATAAATGACCAGCATGGTCGAATAATAATAAGGCAGAACAGTTGAAACTGGAGCAGCAGCACGGCCAGGTGGACTGGGAACAGCAAGGAGTCATCATGTCAGGTAGTCCTGGGGCATGGTCCTAGGGCTCAGGTCCTCCGAGAGAGAGAAAGAAAGAATGTTTTTATTAATGTTTTTAAAATGATTTATGACTTTGACATTTAGTGAATTTATTTATGTCCATTTATGATGGTATTTGATGTTTCTGAATATTAATAGTTCTAAACATGCTTTGAGTAGTGCAAATTAATTGTAAGTTGTTTTAATGGGCTTTCTTCATTCCGATTGCTTTATACTTTTCAACTGAACTTCACTGTCAGTTTTTATCCTATTATTTTAGGTTGACGTAGTCTTATTTGTAGAACATTGAATATAAATCCTCCTTTGTAACCACAAACACTGGTACTTGACCAGTGGTTACCATTTGCATAGTTAATTAATTCCAACATGAACTTCAAGAAATGTAATCAATTCATTTCCTGCAGTAGTTTGTCATGTATACTGTCACATTTATTTGGTCTTAGTATGCCTTATTTATTTCTTTATGAGATAAATCATTCTATTTGACCTCTATTAAATTTCAGTTTTTACTTTCGCAACGTGACGGCAGTATGCCGTTTTCCAGGGGTCTCTACTCCCGAAGTTGTTGACTTGTTCTTGCAAGTTTCCTAGTCGTTCTCAGCTGAAGAGCAGTTTCTTACTGCTGATTTTAAAATTGATGATTGCTATATATTTGAATCATTACTGAATTATTTAATGGAACAAATTAACAAATCATCTATCCACAGCATTGTTTGGATAGATACCGGTATATAGTAAAATACAATTTGCCACCCAGCCTAGTTTAAGACTGAACTAAAATACTTCAGGTTCAGGTCTCAAAGGAATCAAGTTAACCACTGTAGAATTGTTTGCGATCTAAGTGCAGTAATCATGTTCGGAAGAAGATTGATTTGTAAGAATCACCTTCCAAAATCAAAGATAAAAGGCCACAGCATCATCCATCCATTGTACCAAAGGACAATTTACCACTGTCCACCTCTTGTTTAGGTTCCAGACCTTCCAAATTAAATCCATATGGCAGTCCATTGAGGACAGAGTTGTTTAGTTGATGTCATCTATCTCGTTTGCAGCATGTGCCCAACCTGGTGACTGGTATCCACACCATCGGTCAGCGGGTCATAGTGACTGATGTACAGGAGAGTCTGTTCTGGGTGCGCTACAAGCGCAACGAGAATCAGCTGATCATCTTCGCTGACGACACCCACCCTCGCTGGGTCACCACTGCCTGCCTGCTGGACTACGACACCATGGCTTCAGCAGACAAGTTTGGCAACATCAGCATTGTATGTGGTCGCTCTTTATTGTTCCTTTCTGTCAAAGGTGTTGGGTATTATATTGGATACTACCTTTTCTCTAAAAGGGAGTGTTTGCCTGACGCGTCATACTAACAGTTTTAACCAATTTATGATATTTCAATGATGCCACAAACATCTTGAAGGCTTTTACACTTACATTTTGTACCCCCTCAGGTGCGCCTTCCCCCTAACACCAGTGACGATGTGGATGAGGACCCAACTGGGAACAAAGCATTGTGGGATAGAGGTCTGCTGAACGGAGCTTCTCAGAAGGTACAGGCTTTCTGCTCTTCTGTCACAGCATCACAGCTCTATAGAGACTTGTTGTCGGTCTCTCGCTCTGGATCACTGTTTGTCTTGGTGATGTTGTGGTTTGCCTCATCCGAGGCCAGACCTGCTCTCCAAATCTTGGCAGCTCTCCAGGCCAATTTGCTGTTAAATATACTGTTTTCCTTTTAGCTGTTTATTGGAAGCTTTTAAGAGCTAGAAGATGTTTAGGTAGTCAGTGGGAAATTCCCTCCGCTTGGATTTATTGTGGGCAATTGGTAAAAAGGGTACATATAAGCAATGTTTTCTGGGTGTGTGTCATGGGTGAGAGTTGTTCTGTAATGCCCTGTCTGTGCCTGACCCTGTACCATGTCTGTTCCCCGTGTCAGGCTGAAGTGATCATGAACTACCACATTGGGGAGACGGTGCTGTCACTGCAGAAGACCACACTGATCCCTGGAGGCTCGGAATCTCTGGTCTACACAACTCTTTCTGGAGGCATCGGCATCCTGGTGCCCTTCACTTCCCACGAGGTACCTCACACACACACACACACACACACACACACACACACACACACACACACACACACACACACACACACACACACACACACACACATAGTGTTTTCAGAAAGTATTCATACTGCTTGACTTATTCCACATTTTGTTGTTACAGCCTGAATTCAAAATTGATACAATATTTGTTTTACATCTCACCAATCTACACACAACACCCCATAATGTTTAAGTGAAAATATGTTTTGAGAAAGTTTTGCAAATTTATTGATAATGAAATACCGAAATCGAATTTACATAAGTTATTTGCACGCTTCCAAATTCAGCGTGTGTGCATCCAATTTCCATCATTACAACTTGTTTGGATTCCACCTGTGGCCAATTCAATTGTTTGGACATGATTTAGAAAGAAACAGACCTGTCTATAGAAGGTTCCATAGTTGACAGTGCATGTCAGAGCAGAAACTATTAGGTTAAAGGAACTGTCCGTACATCTCCTAGATAGAATTGTGATGAGTCATACAGTGCTTTCAGAAAGTATTCAGACCCTTTGACTTTTCCCAAATTTTGTTACGTTTTAGCTTTATTCTAAAATTTATTAAATTAATTTCCCTCATCAATCTACACACAATACCCCATAATGACAAAGCGAAAACAGGTTTTTGAAATGTTTGCTAATGTATTAGAAATAAATAACAAATGCTTTACTTGCATACTTATTCAGACCCTTTGCTATGAGTCTTGAAATTGGGCTCAGGTGTATCCTGTTTTCATTGTACATCCTTGAGATGTTTCTATAACTTGACTGGTCCACCTGTGGTAAATTCAATTGATTGGACATTGTTTGGAAAGGCACACACCTGTCTATACAAGGTCTCACAGTTGACCGTGCATGTCAAAGCAAAAACCAAGCCATGAGGTTGAAGGAATTGTCCGTAGAGCTCAGAGACGACAGGTTGGTGTCTAGGCACAGATCTGGGAAAGGGTACCAAAAAATGTCTACAGCATTGAAGGTCCCCAAGATCACCGTGGCCTCCATCACTCTTAAATGGAAGAAGTTTGGAACCAGCAAGACTCTTCCTATAGCTGGTCGTCCAGCCAAACTGAGCAATCGGGGGAGAAGGGCCTTGGTCAGGGAGGTGACCAAGAACCTGATGGTCACTCTGGCAGAGTTCCTCTGTTGAGATGTGAGAACCTTCCAGAAGGTCAACCATAATCTCTGCAGCACTCCACCAATCAGGCCTTTATGATAGTGGTCAGGCGGAAGCTACTCCTCAGTAAAAAGCACATGACAGCCCGCTTAGAGTTTGCCAAAAGGCACCTAAAGACACTCAGACCATGTGTAACAAGATTCTCTGGTCTGATGAAACCAAGATTGAACTCTGTCCCGAATGCCAAACGTCACGTCTGGAGGAAACCTGGCACCATCCAACGGTGAAGCATGGTGATGGCAGCATCATGCTGTGGGGATGTTTTTCAGCCGCAGGGATTGGGAGACTAGTCAGGATCAAGGGAAAGATGAATGGCGCAAAGTACAGAGATCCTTGATGAAAACCTTGAGTGCTCAGGACCTCGGACTGGGGCGAAGGTACACCTTCCAACAGGACAATACCCCTAAGTGCAGAGCCAAGACAATGCAGGAGTGACTTCGGGACAAGTCTCTGAATGTTCTTGAGTGGCAAAAGATGCTGTGGTCTAATGAGACAAAAATGTAGCTCTTTGGCCTGAATGCAAAGCGCTTTGTCTGGCAGATCATCACTTGTTTAACACCATCCCTACTGTAGGGCATGGTGGTGGCAGCATCATGCTATGGGGATGCTTTTCAGCATCAGGGACTGGGAGACTGGTAAGAAACAATAAATGGAGCCAAATACAAATGCTTGATGTGAACCTGCTTCATAGTGCAAACTACTGTAGACTGGCGTGAAGATTTCCATTCCAGCAGGAGAATGGCCCCAAGCATACAGCCAAAGCAATGCTGGAATGGCTTCAGAACAAGAATGTGAAAGTCGTTGTGTGGCCCCAGCCAAAGCCCAGACTTGAATCCCATTGAAAATCTGTGGATCAACTTCAAGATTGCTGTTCAAATTAGAAATCCACATGAGAAAGTTTGCAGACTCCGCGTGTAGCATATTGTCTGCAAATTCAGGAGAGTAAAGTCAGTAGGAGCGGGACGAGGATGGTCAGATTACTTTTTTTTCCTTCTGGTTATCTGGAAGATGTATCTCTAGTCATTTGTGTCTTTCATTAAACAGTGCACTTAAAGCATCAGACATGCTCAATGCATATATAGTTGATATGATTAAAACAAAGGTGTGTCTACAGTGCATTCTTAAAGTATTCAGACCCCTCAACTTTTCCCACCTTTTTTTACACTACACCCTTATTCTAAAATAGATTACATTAATTGTTTTCCTCATCAATCTACACACAATACCCCATAATGACAAAGCAAAAACAGGTTTTTAGAAATGTTTGCAAATGTATAAAAATAAATTTACATAAGTATTCAGAGCCTTTGCTATGAGACTCAATTGTGCTCAGGTGCATCCTGATTCCATTGATCGTCCTTGAGATGTTTCTACAACTTGATTGGAGTCCACCTGTGGTAAATTCAATTGATTGGACATGATTGGAAAGGCATACAACTGTCTATGTGACCGACTGCCTCGAATTGGGCTTATGTAGCAAAATTTGAAATGCAGTTTTTTACATTGGATACAAGTAGAGATTCAGAGCTAGAAAATTGTATATTAAACACTGCAGTTGAAGAACAATGGTTAAGTAATTCTGCGTTGAAAGTTGATTCACTTGTAACCCCACTTTTGAGAAAATGGTCGTTGAACGTTTTGGTACACCTACTGGATAGCTCTTCTTTGTCTACACCCATTCAGCCTTTTTCACACCCCTTTTAGCCATAGCACCACCCATTTCTTTAAGGATTCATGTGAGGCCATTTGCTAAACCGAAATATTAGTTTAGTTAACAACCGAAGATTTCAAGACTAAAATTGGTAAAAGTAGTAGCCTACAACAAAGAAAAACTCCAGGTAAAAATACACTATCTAGTCATTGGCCTATTTGCTAATCTGACTTTGATGCATGTCATATTGTTCTTCACATTACTGTCACTAGTAAACCCACACTATATAAATAAAAAGTTGATATGTCACATGCACAGAATACATGTGTAAACAGTACAGTGAAATGGTTTCTTGTAAATACGAATTTGTTATAACTGACTTGCCTAGTTAAATAAAGGTTAAATAATACTTTTTTATAGCATAGTAGCAATTCAAAAATAAAGTGTCCAGATAAAAATATTGTATTAATATTTTGTTTAGACATGTAGCTAGCTAGCTAAACAAGGAACCGGCATTATCCCCAATCTTACTACTATCAACCAATACATAGTCATAGCTGTAGCATTAATCTGCAGGTAGCTAAAGCTAACCAACCAGGTTCAATGTTAGATAGCTAACTTTAGGCTATAACAAAGAATGCAAATGGATTTCTGATTCGAATTATATCACAACAAAGATTATACATTTAACATTACATAGCGAGCGAGCAAGCTAGCGTTCACTAGCTAGTTAACAGCATGCTTTTAACTTGATATGAAAACAACTTTCTGCCAAAATTAGAAACGTGTAATACCTGAAAATGTAGCTAGACTCTTACCAGTATACATGGATGAATGCTTCACGGCAGACTGGGACCATTTTAACTCTGTTTGTTTTGTTTGTAGCAAAATTTTATTTGGCCAGCGTTGTCAAGTCATTCCGGTTCACACTGACTGGTGTACAGAAAGTATGTAAATGTGATATTTCAGTTTTTTATTTTTATTAAATGTGCTAACATTTCTAAAAACCTGTTAATGCTTCATTATGGTGTATTATGTGTAGATTGATGAAAAAAACAATTTACTCAATTTTAGAATGCGGCTGTAACATAACAAAATGTGGAAAAGGTCAAGGTGTCAAACTTTCTGAATGCAAGGGACAAATACATGTTTTTACAATTTCAACCAATCGATTGGTCAAAATATTTTTGGGGGTCTGGACAGCATTAATTGATGTTGATAATTAATCTATGGTGTGCCTCTCTGTCTTCAGGATCATGACTTCTTCCAGCACTTAGAGATGCATATGCGCTCAGAGTTCCCCCCTCTGTGTGGCAGGGACCACCTCAGCTTCCGCTCCTACTACTTCCCTGTAAAGGTGGGTACTACCTGATTAGGTTGCATTACTATTCCCCTAGGATGGTGGGGCAAAGAAAGCCACAATTTATACTCCCAGTGATGTAGAGGGAATATGTCCAGAGGACACCAATGTTAACAAATGGAATCTGATACCAAATATTTTGGGTGAAAAGTTATGCCAGGAACCAACTGCATGTGGTTCCTGACATACATTTGGCTGGATCAGTATCATTAGTGTATTTATTATGAATCCCCATTAGTTCCTGCCAAGGAAGCAGCTATTCTTCCTGGGGTTTATTATAGATCCCCATTAGTTCATGCCAAGTTGGCAGCTACTCTTCCTGGGGTTTATTATAGATCCCCATTAGTTCCTGCCAAGGCGGCAGCTTCTTTTCCTGGGGTCCAGCAAAATTAAGGCAGTTATACATTTTAAAAACATGACAATACATTCATAACAGATTAAGTGTGTGCCCTCAGGCCCCTACTCTACTACCACATATCTGTAACGTGTGTGTATAGTGCGTGTGTTATCGTGTTTGTATGCATGTGTCTTTGTTTGTGTTGCTTCACAGTCCCCGCTGTTCCATGAGGTGTATTTAAAAAAATAAATCAAATTGTACTGCTTGCATGAGTTACTTGATGCCATGTAGTCAAGGCTCTATGTACTACTGTGCGCCTCCCATAGTCTGTTCTGGACTTGGACTGTAGACATGCTGTGAATTATTAACAGATTGCATGTGGTCTCTGAACATGATTGCGGAAATCGGAAGCCTTGTTCTTTGGCATCCAGACAGTCTCTTACCTACTGTGTCTGACCCTCTCTCCTGTCTGTTTGTGCAGAATGTGATAGATGGAGATCTGTGTGAGCAGTTCAACTCCATGGACCCCCACAAGCAGAAGAGTGTTGCTGAGGAGCTGGACCGTACTCCCCCTGAGGTCTCAAAGAAACTGGAGGACATCCGCACACGCTATGCCTTCTAGAACCCTCCTGTACTGTACATACACACATACACAAATACACTCACTATGTTAACATGAGGAGTTGAGAGCTTTCTTGGTTTCCTGCCGAGATGTCGACAAAACATAGTTTCCTTGCCTCTTCACAATCTATGAACACTCTGAATCGATCTTTAGGTCCTGTTTTCTTTATTAGGCCTATAAAATGTCACGAATTGTGGTGAATGGTGGTAACAGTCTTTGAATATTTACCCCAAGGTTTTCACTCACAGGATGTAATTTAAACCTAGACGGATTCTGTGGAATGTATCATGTGTGTAGCATCAGTGCTTTATTCTCATACAGGAGCCGTCGCTGGGTTTTCAACCGTGAGAAGCATGGCCTAGTAAACCCTTTGATAGAATTAGCTCAACTGTTTTTGCATTGTGTGATTTGTTTAAACGATCCATTTTAAGTATTTTTCTGTAACTGTGTGCTACAAATGGATTTTGTTTTCTGTATCGATTTGAATCCTAAAAGTCAGTGTCCAGCAGCTGTTTATTTAGTGCTTAAAAAGTATATTCCTTTGGACAAATTGTCCATATCTATTACACAGGATGACAGGATTGTGTAAAAATAGCGAAGGAATACTCGCACTGTAGGAGAGTGATACCATTCCGTATTAGTCATGAGAAAACAGGCAGGCAAATTTGTAAATAAAGTGTTTTTTTAAATCTTTTGTAATGCCTTGTCACATTGTCTGTTATAATTATGTGGGAGAGGCAAAGGAGCAGTGAGTTTTAACAATATCAGCATAGTTTACTGTTTAATTGGATTACAAAGCCAGCTCTGATTTTGGCTTTCATTTTACAATAGGTCTTCTGTGTCTTGTTTTTCAGTCTGCTCTCATGGATGGAATTTTGAATTTTTCACTGAAATGGTGAAACTGCTATAATATCCTCAAGGATCATAGCCTTTTTTTAAAACCTTTTTTTTGCCTAAAATTACAAACCCAAATCTAACAGCCTGTTGCTCATGACCTGAAGCAATGTTATGCATGTTCTTAATGCCATGTGAAAGGAAACACTTTGAGGTTTGTGGAAATGTGAAATTAATGTAGGAGAATATAACACATTAGATCTGGTAAAAGATGATACAAACAAAACCTTTATTTTTTTCTTAATCTTTGAAATAAAATAGAAAGGACATACTTTCAGATAGGAGTCTAGGTGTCATTTAGATTATGGCCACCAGATGGCAGCCGTGTGTGTACAAAGTTTCAGACTGATCCAGTGAAGAATTACATTACACAATATTTTGTATCAAGTCTGCCAGGAGTTTGCCAAAATATGCGGAATTGGTCAATTGATACATTTGCAACTGCATAACTATAGAGAACATACAAAAATGCTTTGGTAATAAAACATTAAAGTTTACACACTCCCAGGAATGTCACTCATAATGGCTAATTTGCTTATACACTAACTTTCACACATCTAGATGTCTGGGCCTGGTGGGTGTGGAGCCAGAGACAACAGTAGGGTCAAACTGTAGACCCCAGTTCCTATATTTGAACATAAGTATTTTATCAACCAAAACTATGCTACATTTTATCTCTGGGACCTTCAGGATGACAATTCAGAGGAAGATTACTGAATGTAAGTACATTATTTACCTTCAGAGGTGAATGTATCAAACCAGTTTCTGATATAAAAAGTTTTTATTGATGTGCACTCACGTCAAACAATAGCATGGTATTTTTTTAACTGTAATAGCTACTGTTAATTGGACACTGCAGTTAGATTAACAAGAATTTAAGCTTTCTGCCTATAAAATACATGTTTGTCCCGGAAAGTTGGCGGCTGTATGCAACAACATTCTAGTCACATTGGCATACGTCAGCAACAACCGTCCCGTTTAGGGACACCCATCCTGTAGAGGATGAGACTTAGCCAATCATATTTGCAGATGTTGATTGTAAGATAAATCTGTTATGTATGAATGAACCATATCTATGTCCCTTCCTTTGAGATTATTTGCACTCTGGGAGATTGAATGCCAAAGAAAACAGAAGGAAACTGGTTCTGTGAGTCAATCTGTTCTATTGGTTCTTAACCAACTGTGCTAGAGTTTGTTTTTGCATTGTTTGGAACTTATTTTGTACGTAATGTTTCTGCTACCGTCTCTTATAACCGAAAAGAGCTTCTGGACATCAGAACAGCAATTACTCACCTCGAATGGGAATTTTTTATTTTTATTTAATGAGTCGGATGGGAAGAATATACTGCAAACAGGCCCTCATCCCCGTCATTAGCTGGAGAAAGAAACAGATTTTGTGGAAAGAGATTCGGGTGCCTTGTGAGGATCAGGCGACGAGTGGCTAATCTGCCTTTGCCATCCGTACTGTTAGCTAGCGTTAAATTGCTGGAAAATAAATGTAACAAACTGAAAGCATGTATATCCTACCAACGGGACATTAATAACTGTAATACCTTATGTTTCACCGAGTCGTGGCTGAACGACGACATTAATAACATACAGCCGGCGGGTTATACACTATCGGCGGGTTATACACTATCGGCAGGATAGAACAGTAGTCTCTGGTAAGACACGGGGCGGGGGCCTATGTATTTTTGTAAACAGCTGGTGCACGATATCTAAGGAAGTCTAGAGGTTTTGCTCGCTTGAGGTAGAGTATCTAATGTTAAGCTGTAGACCACACTATCTACCTAGTAAGTTCATCTGTATTTTTCGTAGCTGTCTACATACCACCATAGACCGATGCTGGCACTAAAACCGCACTCAAAAACGCTACAGTTCAAAAGTCTGGGGTCACTTAGAAATGTCCTTGTTTTCCATGAAAACATACATGAAATGAGTTGCAAAATGAATATAAAATATAGTCAAGATGTGGACAAGGTTATAAATAATGGATTTGAATTGAAATAATTATGTCCTTCAAACATGGCTTTTGTCAAATAATCCTCCATTTACAGCGATTACAGCCTTGCAAACCTTTGGCATTCTAGTTGTCAATTTGTTGAGGTAATCTGAAGAGATTTCACCCCATTCTTCCTGAAGCACCTCCCACAAATTGGATTGGCTTGATGGGCACTTACGTACGATACGGTCAAGCTGCTCCCACAACAGCTCAATAGGGTTGAGATCCGGTGACTGTGTTGGCCACTCCATTATAGACAGAATACCAGCTGACTGCTTCTTCTCTAAACAGTTCTTGCATAGTTTGGAGTTGTGCTTTGGGTCATTGTCCTGTTGTAGGAGGAAATTGGCTCCAATTAAGCGCCATCCACAGGGTATGTTAATGAGTTGCAAAATGAAGTGATAGCCTTCGTTCTTCAAGATCCCTTTTACCCTGTACAAATCTCCCACTTTACCAACACCAAAGCACCCCCAGACCATCACATTGCCTCCACCATGCTTGACAGATGGCGTAAAGCACTCCTCCAGCATCTTTTCATTTTTTCTGCGTCTCACGTATGTTCTTCTTTGTGATCCGAAAACCTCACACTTCGATTTGTCTGTCCATAACACTTTTTTTCAATCTTCCTCTTTCCATTGTCTGTGTTCTTTTGCCCATCTTAGTCTTTTATTTTTATTGGCCAGTCTGAGATATGGCTTTTTCTTTGCAACTCTGCCTAGAAGGCCAGCATCCCGGAGTCGCCTCTTCTCTGTTGACGTTGAGACTGATGTTTTGCGGGTACTATTTAATTTAATGAATCTGCCAGTTGAGGACTTGTGAGGCATCTGTTTCTCAAACTAAACACTCTAATGTACTTGTCCTCTTGCTCAGTTGTGCACCGGGGCCTCCCACTCCTCTTTCTATTCTGGTTAGAGCCAGTTTGCGCTTTTCTGTGAAGGGTGTTGTACACAGCGTTGTACACAACATTGTCTTGGTAATTTCTCGCATGGAATAGCCTTCATTTCTCAGAACAAGAATAGACTGAGTTTCAGAAGAAAGATCTTTGTTAATAGCCATTTTGAGCCTGTAAACGAACCCACAAATGCTGATGCTAATCTAAAGAAGGCCAGTTTTATTGCTTCTTTAATCCGTATAACAGTTTTCAGCTGTGCTAACATAATTGCAAAAGGGTTTTTTAACCATCAATTAGCCTTTTAAAATGATAAACTTGGATTAGCTAACACAACGTGCCATTGGAGCACAGGAGTGATGGTTGCTGATAATGGGCCTGTACGCCTATGTAGATATTACATTTCCAGCTACAATAGTCTTTTACAACATTAACAATGTCTACACTGTGTTTCAATTTTAGTTTTCATTGATAAGCAATTTTGGTGCATTACTAATCGGTAGTAAGGCAAATTAGTCAATGTTGTGACGGTATTTGGACATTTACCCTGTATCTTGATCATTCAAGTTAAGACACCTGATATTGAAATGGATTTAGCAGAGGGTTATTTTGAGTCACTGCCTCTTCCTCTACTTTTAATTTTCAATGTGTCATTCAACAGCAGAACATAATACCATTGTGCCATTCTCGAGGTTGGTGTTGTGCCATTCTTGAGGTTGGTGAGATTGCTGGGAATATAGGTAGTTAGGCATAGTGCAGAGAGATGTTTGTAAACTAAGTGTGGTATCTTTCAGTGAGGTTGTTTGTGCATATTTGTGTGATCAGTGTTGCACCCCAGTGTATGTTTGTTATTATGGCTTGAAGAGGTGCTTATTCTTTGGAATGTGTTTGTCATTCACCACAGTTTGACTCAAGACTTAACCAATTGCCATGTTAATGTAGCTTCTCAAAATGATGGTGACACATCCTTTCTGCTGGCCAGAGATAGATGTCTCAATTAAAGACCTATTTTCAAATTGCATGCATATTCACATATAAATGTCTACTTAGTAATCTGTCTGACATTTATTTACTTAAATGAAATAGTTTTCTAAAGTAACTTCAGTAAATTCCATTGACCTCCTTACTGCATCTGTTTTATGCAAACGTCTTGGTGTTGTAACTGCAAGCAGGAATTAACATGTTAGCAGACTAAAATATTGAGCACCGGGGTCGTTCACCCCGCCCCTTGTTTGAGTAAGAATGCTGAGGATGTATATTCCCTTCATTGGAGAGTCATTGGTCTCCATCTTCTGGGATTCCCCCCCTGATGTCACTCTGTCTGGACTAGCAGATGGTGTTGTTATGATTGAGGTTTGGTTTGAGATTTTGGGGTCTGCACTGCACATGGAATGCCCCTTCTCAAAATGTCTCCAGTGTCTATCTGGCTCTAGGCCAGCCTGAAATCTGAAATGACAGTTCATCTCGATGGCCCACAGCTGGGGTTCTTAAAGTGGGGTCTGTGGATGAGGTACAGCAGCTAGTCCGGAGCCAGATCTAAAACATATATATTTTTAATGAATATTACTAACTGATTAAACACATTTTGGCCGAGGGATCAATGGAATACGTTTAGAAGGTGTAATACAATATTATTAAACAGAAGCAAATGGAACAAAATGGGGATAAACACCTGGATTTGTCCAATAGAAGCTCTCGTTTGCAAGTGTTGGACTTATGATTACACCCTAGATCAGTTAGATGCAGGCAAGGCAGTATTTAAAGCGACAACAACAAAACATCTCTGCCCCATGACAAAATGTGTAGAATTGCAGGAAAATTGCTTGAAAACTGCTAAATGTTCTCTCAGATGCCAAGAGATGGGCCTTCCCAGGGCCTGAGATGTGTTTAGTTCGGCCATGCACTGTCAAAGTCATAGTAGAACTTCTTGTATGCTATTTTTTAAATAAATCTCACTGGAGTTTTTCCTGATTGAGGGGGTCCCTGATGAATTTATTATCACAAAAGGGGTCCCCGGCCCCAAAAACGTTTGAGAATCCCAGGTGTAAAGGAGCTTCCTCTGCAATGATCCTGATTTTGAAACAGAAATAAACAATATTGTATCAGAGGTGTTTGCTTTCACCAGTAAACTTTTTTCACGTACAGCATCTGAAGGGAAGGAAACAGGGATTCCACTTTGACTGTTGGCTACCTACCCCTTCTAGTGTAATTAGGTTTAGGCAATTCTAATCAGACCTAGTCTTTGATTTTACAGCTGACTAATGGATGATGATAAGTTAACCACTTGGGTCAGCTGGCAAATGAATGTCCTCCATAATATTGTAATTGTCTCAAACTCGCAGCCCCATTTCAGCTTCAGAAATTTTACCAAAACCATGAACAAATCCTGTAGCCATTGCAGTATTATTTTCCAGTCTCATTCATGCTGCACCTCAGTACCGCAGGATAAAGCCCAAATAAATCCATGATGATCCACGTGGGCGTTTGTGGTGGGACAGTTTGGTACCCTAGCTGTCCTGAGTAGGCATATGTTGGTCACTCAGCAGTCAGTCTATTTGTTCACAATGAACTCTGTGCCCTAGAAGATAGGTGATGTTAATGTCATGAAATTGTGTGATTGTGAATAAATGGCCGCGTGGCTGTTGAGCACATGGAGTAAGTTTTAAGCCTAAGGTGCTGAATGTGGAGTATGGTGCGATATCTGTGCCAACAAATTGTTTTGAATTCTATAATTTTGAATTTGTATTAGGATACTGAATTAGAATGAAATATTTAGGGCAGTGTAGTCGGGGATGAGATTATTATTTGGGAGAGTTATGGCGCAGTGCATGGAAAGTGAAAGTAAAACCTGACAATTTGCGCCTGCAAGGTGGAGCTGGAGACGACCATATGGACATTGCGCAATTGATCAATATTCTCTCGTTTTGGAGTTCTGGGCCAAAGAAAGTGAGGCTTCAGGGATTTTCCCAAATTCGCGTTCGCCTAAAACGGGGGTTTTACTCTGGGTGTTGCTGCGCGCAGGTCATCTATTAAAGATGACATTGTTTCAATATCACTGACCAGTCACGCACGCGTGGTTTCCCAGCCTTGTAAGTAAGTCGTTTGTGTGAACCATGTGTGCTTTTGGTCGCTGCTGCTGATGGTCATTCTGAAGATCACAGAGTGTTGAAGTTGCGAGTTTATGTGGAGTTACTGCTGGGATTGTGCAGGTGAATATGGAAGTGATATTTGTAATGTCTTGAGCAAATATTGGATGTGTTATGTATTGCTGCGCTTAGCCAACTTCAGTTATATGGCCTTATAAGAAATGCTATTATTTAATATGGACGCTGGTGCCGAAGGTGCTGTTTTGATATTGTAGGCTATATGGTTAAATAATGAAGACCCTTGGGATCCATAGGATATATATACATGCTATTTGCCAGTGTTGGCTATGCCTACTCTATTTGCTATGCATTTTATTGTCATATAATTGTCATATAACATATGTCCATACATGTGATATATGTAAGTTATGTTTGGGGCACTGTCCTCTACTTTTCTCCAAGTTACAGCTGTAATGTGTGATTTAATGTTCTTGTCAATTTTGTCATAAGTTTCTGTATTTTTTTTGGAACTGATCATGGAAATTCACGTGAATGAATGATCACATCATTCACACCCCATTCACATTTGTCATGCCTCCAGATGTGAGAATTCCTGAATTCAAAGGTATTTTGGATTCACATGTGAAGTGGAGTCATTAAAACTCGTTTTTCAACCACTTTCAACCACTCAAATTTACTGTTAACAAACTGTAGTTTTGGTAAGTTGGTTAGGACATCTGCTTTGTGCTTGACACAAGTAATTTATCCAACAATTGTTTACAAACAGATTATTTCACTTATAATTCACTGTATCACAATTCCAGTGGGTCAGAAGTTTACATACACTAAGTTGACTGTGCCTTTAAACAGCTTGGAAAATTCCAGA
Organism: Oncorhynchus mykiss; assembly: GCF_057628025.1. Classification (NCBI taxonomy): domain Eukaryota; kingdom Metazoa; phylum Chordata; class Actinopteri; order Salmoniformes; family Salmonidae; genus Oncorhynchus; species Oncorhynchus mykiss. The sequence continues at coordinate 68,925,368 of NC_143023.1, read as the reverse complement.
AAATTATGTCATGGCTTTAGATAGCTTCCTATAGGCTAATTGACACCATTTGAGTCAATTGGAAGTGTACCTGTGGATGTATTTCAAGGCCTACCTTCAAACTCAGTGCCTCTTTGCTTGACATGATGGGAAAATCAAAAGAAATCAGCCAAGAAGTCTGGTTCATCCTTGGACCACTTTCATCTGTACAAACAATTGTACGCAAGTATAAACACCATGGGACCACGCAGCCATCATACCACTCAGGAAGAAGATGCATTCAGTCTCCTAGAGATGAATGTACTTTTGTGCAAAAAGTGCAAATCAATCCCAGAACAACAGCAAAGGACCTTGTGAGGATGCTGGAGGACACGGGTACATAAGTATCTATATCCACAGTAAAACAAGTCTTATATTGACATAACCTGAAAGGCCTCTCAGCAAGGAAGAAGCCACTGCTCTGAAACCACCATAAAAAGCCAGACTACAGTTTGCAACTGCACATGGGGATTGTACTTTTTTGGAGAAATGTCCTCTGGTCTGATGAAACAAAAATAGAACTGTTTGGCCATAATGACCATCGTTATGTTTGGAGGAAAAAGGGGGGTGCTCGCAAGCCGAAGAATACCATCCCAACCGTGAAGCACAGGGGTGGCAACATCATGTTGTAGGGGTGCTTTGCTGCAGGAGGGACTGGTGCACTTCACAAAATAGATGGCATCATGATCACAAAATAGATGGCATCATGAGGGAGGAAAAATATGTGGATATATTGAAGCAACATCTCAAGACATCAGTTAAATCTTGGTCGCAAATGGGTCTTCCAAATGAACATTCACCCCAAGCATACTACCAAAGTTGTTGCAAAATGGCTTAAGGACAACAAAGTCAAGATATTGGAGTGGCCATCACTAAGCCCTGACCTCAATCCTATAGAAAATGTGTGAGCAGAACTGAATAAGCGTGTTCGAGCAAGGAGGCCTACAAACCTGACTCAGTTACACCAGCTCTGTCAGGAGGAATGGGCCAAAATTCACCCAACTTGTTGTGGGAAGCTTGTGGAAGGCTACCTGAAACATTTGACCCAAGTTAAACAATTTATAGGCAAATGCTACCAAATACTAATTGAGTGTATGTAAACTTCTGATCCACTGGGAATGTGATGAAAGAAATACAAGCTGAAATAAATTATTCTCTCTACTATTATTTTGACATTTCACATTCTTAAAATAAATGAGTGATCCTAACTGACCTAAGACATGGAATTTTTACTAGCATTAAATGTCAGGAATTGTGAAAAACTGAGTTTAAATGTATTTGGCAAAGGTGTATGTAAACTTCCGACTTCAACTGTATATATACAGTATCAGTCAAAAGTTTGGACACCTTCTCATTCAAGGATTTTTCTTTATTTTTACTATTTTCTACATTCTAGAATAATGAACACATAAAATGACAAAATAACACATATGGAATCATGTAGTAACCCAAAAAGTGTTAAACAAATCAAAATATATTTTATATTTGAGATTCTTCAAATAGCCACCCTTTGTTTTGATGACAGCTTTGCACACTCTTGGCATTCTCTCATCCAGTTTCACCTGGAATGCTTTTCCAGCAGTCTTGACGGAGTTCCCACATATGCTTAGCACTTGTTGGCTGCATTTCCTTCACCCTGCGGTCCAACTTGAACTCTGAAGAATTTATTTGGGCTGCAATTTCTGAGGCTGCTAACTATAATGAACTTATCCTCTGCAGCAGAGGTAACTCTGGGTCTTCCTTTCCTGTGGCAGTCCTCATGAGAGCCAGTTTCATCATAGTGCTTGATGGTTTTTGCGACTGCACTTGAAGAAACTTTCAAAGTTCTTGAAATCTTCCGTATTAACTGACTTTCATGTCAGTCATAATGGACTGTTGTTTCTCTTTGCTTATTTGAGCTGTTCTTGCCATAATATGGACTTGGTCTTTTACCAAATAGAGCTCTTCTGTATACCACCTCTACAACACAACTGATTGGCTCAATGCATTAAGAAGGACAGAAATTCCACAAATGAACTTTTAACAAAGCACGCCTGTTAAAATTGAAACGCTTTCTAGATGACTACCTCATGAAGATGTTTGAGAGAATGCCAAGAGTGTGCAAAGCTGTCATCAAGGCAAAGGGTGGCTGTGAAGAATCTAAAATGTTAAATATATTTTGATTTGTTTGACAGTTTTTTGGTTACTACATAATTCCATATATGTCATTTCATAGTTTTGATGTCTTTACTATTATTCTACAATGTAGAAAATTGTAAAAATAAAGAAAAACCCTTGAATGAGTAGGTGTGTCCAAACATTTGACTGGTACTATAAAAACATTTAATAAAAATGTCAATGATTTTACTGAGTTAGTTAATATAAGGAAATCAGTCAATTGAAATACATAAATTAGGCCCTAATCTATGGATTTCACATGACTGGGCAGGGGCGAAGCCATGGGTGGGCCTGGTAGGGCAAAGGCCCACCCACTGGGGAGCCAGGCCCAGCCAATCAGAATGAGTTTTTTCCCACATAAGGGATTTGTTACAGACAGAAATACTCCTCAGTTTCATCAGCTGTCTGGGTGGCTGGTCTCAGATGATCCCGCAGATGACGAAGCCGGATGTGGAGGTCCTGGGCTGGCATGGTTACATGGTTGGACTTACTGCCAAATTCTGTAAAACAACTTTTGGGGCAGCTTATGGTAGAGAAATTAACATTAATTTCTCTGCCAACAGCACTGGTGGACATTCCCACAGTCAGTATGCCAATTGCACACTCCCTTAAAACTTGAGACATCTGTGGCATTGTGTTGTGTGACAAAATTGCACATTTTAGAGTGGCCTTGTATTGTCCCCAGCACAAGGTGCACCTTTGTAATGATCATGTCATTTAATCAACTTCTTGAAATGCCAAACCTGTCAGGTGGATGGATTATGTTGGCAAATGAGAACTGCTCATTTAACAGGGATGTAAACAAGTTTGTGCCAAGATTTGAGAGAAATACTATTTTTGTGCGCATGGCATCTTTTATTTCAGCTCATGAAACATGGGACCAACACATTACATGTTGCATTTATATTTTTGTTCAGTGCGTATATGTGTATATATATATATACAGTGCCTTGCGAAAGTATTCGGCCCCCTTGAACTTTGCGACCTTTTGCCACATTTCAGGCTTCAAACATAAAGATATAAAACTGTATTTTTTTGTGAAGAATCAACAACAAGTGGGACACAATCATGAAGTGGAACGACATTTATTGGATATTTCAAACTTTTTTAACAAATCAAAAACTGAAAAATTGGGCGTGCAAAATTATTCAGCCCCTTTACTTTCAGTGCAGCAAACTCTCTCCAGAAGTTCAGTGAGGATCTCTGAATGATCCAATGTTGACCTAAATGACTAATGATGATAAATACAATCCACCTGTGTGTAATCAAGTCTCCGTATAAATGCACCTGCACTGTGATAGTCTCAGAGGTCCGTTAAAAGCGCAGAGAGCATCATGAAGAACAAGGAACACACCAGGCAGGTCCGAGATACTGTTGTGAAGAAGTTTAAAGCCGGATTTGGATACAAAAAGATTTCCCAAGCTTTAAACATCCCAAGGAGCACTGTGCAAGCGATAATATTGAAATGGAAGGAGTATCAGACCACTGCAAATCTACCAAGACCTGGCCGTCCCTCTAAACTTTCAGCTCATACAAGGAGAAGACTGATCAGAGATGCAGCCAAGAGGCCCATGATAACTCTGGATGAACTGCAGAGATCTACAGCTGAGGTGGGAGACTCTGTCCATAGGACAACAATCAGTCGTATATTGCACAAATCTGGCCTTTATGGAAGAGTGGCAAGAAGAAAGCCATTTCTTAAAGATATCCATAAAAAGTGTCGTTTAAAGTTTGCCACAAGCCACCTGGGAGACACACCTAACATGTGGAAGAAGGTGCTCTGGTCAGATGAAACCAAAATTGAACTTTTTGGCAACAATGCAAGACGTTATGTTTGGTGTAATAGCAACACAGCTCATCACCCTGACCACACCATCCCCACTGTCAAACATGGTGGTGGCAGCATCATGGTTTGGGCCTGCTTTTCTTCAGCAGGGACAGGGAAGATGGTTAAAATTGATGGGAAGATGGATGGAGCCAAATACAGGACCATTCTGGAAGAAAACCTGATGGAGTCTGCAAAAGACCTGAGACTGGGACGGAGATTTGTCTTCCAACAAGACAATGATCCAAAACATAAAGCAAAATCTACAATGGAATGGTTCAAAAATAAACATATCCAGGTGTTAGAATGGCCAAGTCAAAGTCCAGACCTGAATCCAATCGAGAATCTGTGGAAAGAACTGAAAACTGCTGTTCACAAATGCTCTCCATCCAACCTCACTGAGCTCGAGCTGTTTTGCAAGGAGGAATGGGAAAAAATGTCAGTCTCTCGATGTGCAAAACTGATAGAGACATACCCCAAGCGACTTACAGCTGTAATCGCAGCAAAAGGTGGCGCTACAAAGTATTAACTTAAGGGGGCTGAATAATTTTGCACGCCCAATTTTTCAGTTTTTGATTTGTTAAAAAAGTTTGAAATATCCAATAAATGTCGTTCCACTTCATGATTGTGTCCCACTTGTTGTTGATTCTTCACAAAAAAATACAGTTTTATATCTTTATGTTTGAAGCCTGAAATGTGGCAAAAGGTCGCAAAGTTCAAGGGGGCCGAATACTTTCGCAAGGCACTGTATATATATACTGTATTTATATATACTGTATTTATATTTATACATACAGTCGTGGCCAAAAGTTTTGAGAATGACACAAATATAAATTTTCACAAAGTCTGCTGCCTCAGTTTGTATGACGGCAATTTGCATATACTCTAGAATGTTATGAAGAGTGATCAGATGAATTGCAATTAATTGCAAAGTCCCTCTTTGCCATGCAAATGAACTGAATCCCCCAAAAACATTTCCACTGCATTTCAGCCCTGCCACAAGAGGACCAGCTGACATCATGTCAGTGATTCTCTCATTAACACAGGTGTGAGTGTTGACGAGGACAAGGCTGGAAATCACTATGTCATGCTGATTGGAAGCTTCAAAAGGCTTGAAATAATTGATCTTCCTCTGTCAACCATGGTTGCCTGCAAGGAAACACGTGCCATCATCATTTATTTGCACAAAAAGGGCTTCACAGGCAAGGATATTGCTGCCAGTAAGATTGCACCTAAATCAATCATTTATCGGATCCTCAGGAACTTCAAGGAGAGCGGTTCAATTGTTGTGAAGAAGGCTTCAAGAAAGTCCAGCAAGCTCCAGGACCGTCTCCTAAAGTTGATTCAGCTGCGGGATCGGGGCACCATTAGTACAGAGCTTGCTCAGGAATGGCAGCAGGCAGGTGTGAGTGCATCTGCATGCACAGTGAGGTGAAGACTTTTGGAGGATGGCCTGGTGTCAAGAAGGGAAGCAAAGAAGCCACTTATCTCCAGGAAAAACATCAGGGACAGACTGATATTCTGCAAAAGGTACAGGGATTGGACTGCTGAGGACTGGGATAAAGTCATTTTCTCTGATGAATTGCCTTTTCGATTGTTTGGGGCATCCGGAAAAATGCTTGTCTGGAGAAGACAAGGTGAGCGCTACCATCAGTCCTGTGTCATGCCAACATTAAAGCATCATGAGACCATTCATGTGTGGGGTTGCTTCTCAGCCAAGGGAGTGGGTTCACTCACAATTTTTTCTAAGAACACAGCCATGAATAAAGAATGGTTCCAACACATCCTCCGAGAGCAACTTCTCCCAACCATCCAGGAACAGTTTGGTGATGAACAATGCCTTTTCCAGCATGATGGAGCACCTTGCCATAAGGCAAAAGTGATAACTAAGTGGCTCAGGGAACAAAACATTGATATTTTGGGTCCATGGCCAGGAAACTCCCCAGAGCTTAATCCCATTGAGAACTTGTGGTCAATCCTCAAGAGGCGGGTGGACAAACAAAAACCCACAAATTCTGACAAAATCCAAGCATTGATTATGCAAGAATGGGCTGCCATCAGTCAGGATGTGGCCCAGAAGTTAATTGACAGCATGCCAGGGTGGATTGCAGAAGTCTTGAAAAAGAAGGGTCAACACTGCAAATATTAACTCTTTGCATCAACTTCATGTAATTGTCAATAAAAGCCTTTGACACTTATGAAATGCTTGTAATTATACTTCAGTATTCCATAGTAACATCTGACAAAAATATCTAAAGACACTGAAACAGCAAACTTTGTGAAAATTGATATTTGTGTCATTTTCAAAACTTTTGGCCATATACACTACATGACCAAATGTATGTGGACACCTGCTCGTCGAACATTTAATTCCAAAATCATGGGCATTAAAATGGAGTTGTCCCCCCCCCCCCCCCTTTGCTGCTATAATAGCATCCACTCTTCTGGGAAGACTTTCCACTATGTGTTGGAACATTGCTGTGGGGACTTGCTTTCATTCAGCCACAAGAACATTGGTGAGGTCAGTCACTGATGTTGGGAGATTAGGCCTGGCTCACAGTCTGCGTTCCAATTCATCCCAAAGGTGTTCGATGGGGTTGAGGTCAGGGCTCTGTGCAGCCCAGTCCCATTCTTCCACACCGATCTCGACAAACAATTTCTGTATGGACCTCACTTTGTGCACGGGGCATTGTCACACTGAAACAGGAAAGGGCCTTCCCCAAACTGTTACCACAAAGTTGGAAACACAGAATCGTCAAGGATGTCATTTTCTGCTGTAGCATGAAGATTTCCCTTCACTGGAACTAAAGGGGCCTAAACCGAACCATGAAATACAGCCCCAGAACATTATTCCTCCTCCACCAAACTTCACAGTTGGCACTATGCAGTCGAGCAGGTAGCTTTCTACTGACATCCGCCAAACCCAGATTCACCGTTGGACTGCTAGATGATGAAGTGTGATTCATCACTCCAGTGAACATGTTTCCACTGCTCTAGAGTCCAGTGGAGGCAAGCTTCACACCACTCCCGCCGGCGCTTGGTGATTTTAGGCTTGTGTGCGGCTGATCAGCCATGGAAAGCCATTTCATGAAGCTCCCGACGAACAGTTCTTGTGCTGACGTTGCTTCCAAAAGCAGTTTGGAACTTGGTAGTGAGTGTTGCACCTGAGGACAGACGATATTTACGCTCTTCAGCACTCGGCGGTCTCGTTCTGTGAGCTTGTGCGGCACCGACTGAGCCGTTGTTGCTCCAAGACATTTCTACTTCACAATAACAGCACTTACAGTTGACCGGGGCAGCTCTAGCAGGGCAGAAATTTGATGAACTGACTTGATGGAAAGGTGGCAGCATGGTGCCACGTTGAAGGTCACTGAGGTCTTCAGTAAGGCCATTCTACTGCCAATGTTTGTCTATGGAGATTGTATGGCTGTGCGCTCAATTTTATACACCTTTCAGCAATGGGTGTGGCTGAAATAGCCTAATCCACTAATTTGAAAGGGTGTCCACGATATAGCCGTCTGTAGCGCTGGCAAAAAAAAATGTTTTGCCCCCACCCCCAAACATCTTCCCGCAGCTTTGTCTATGCGCCGGTTTTATCAATACTGCGTTTCAAAATTCAAACTTCTCCTTTTGACATTAAGTGGTTGGTGGCCGTCGATGTACACATACGTCTGTCATCAAATGTCAACGTATACTGTACATTGATTATTTCCTGTTCTTTCAACGTGACAAGGGTTTTGTGGTGTTTATAGCTATTCAGAACAAATCTGATTGAAACCAGTGAAGACAGTCAATGTTGAACTGTTAAAAATGCCTGTCTGTGTTGCTGTTACAGGCTAACAAGGAGCGAGAAGGACCTTGTGGTGCTCTGGAAAAGTGTGTGATCTGAGTCGGAGGCCTCCAGCGTGTTTAAACGGGCATAAATTGGAGTATGGTCCGGTCAACAGCCTGGCTCCTGGGAGCTCTATTGGGTAAGAGAAGTCCTGTGGTGCTTGTGTGAAGAATTGGAGGGCTTGCAGACGTCACTCTAACCTACAGCAAGTGCCCTGGGAACTACGTGTCAGGCCAAATGCTAGATATTTGACATATTGTGGGGATGTAGTGGTGTGGGATCAGAACTGAGATTATGTGTACCAGTAGATTATGAATGTTATTCCTGGTTTCTTGAATAATTTTTGTTTGTGTTGCAATGGGCTGGGTGAGGCCCCATCACTTCAGCCACTTATACACCTACTGAGCGCTAAGAGGACCCTTAATAGTGTGAAGAAATACATCTGTCAGTAGAGACCGTTGGGAGTTTATAGTACCAGCAACTGAGCCCCAGTTGTCTTTGGAGAGTGGTAATAAATCGAATGATGCATACCTTTTCCCATTGGGCACCCTGGTTTGCATACCATATGTTAGTAAAATAAAATTAATCACACTGACATTCTTGTATATTCTACAAAGGGTTTAATGGACCACAGATGTTTCAGACAATAGACCTTCATCACAGTTTACACAAAGTTTGTTCTGCTATGGAGAAACCCCTAAAGGGTTTTTGTAAAAGAGATCAATGCCCCCCCCCCCCCCCCTTAAACTGAAGAACTGTAACCATGACTCATCATAGACAAACAATGTATATTTCAGAGAGCTCAAGCTAGAAAGTGTATAGGGGATTGACAGTAGAAGACATCATAGGTCTGATCAGTTCCTATCTCAGATTGAAAGAGAGATAACAAAAAAAAGTATTGCGTAGGTCTGGTTTCTGTTCCAAAAAAGCTGTTAAACCGATGTATCTAACCACGTCCTGTAACAGAGAGAAAGAAATACACACACTTGACAAAAAAATGAGAGGAAGAACGTGTATTGAAGGCAAGAGAGGGGGGTAGGGTAAGTGAGATATCTGATATTTGAGCCCCTGACTGTAGACTGAGTGCAGTGAGGTACATTCCTAGGTCTTTGTGAAGAGTGCTGTGAGGTCTTGGGGATTTTGCTGACTCGGAGTCACTATACAATCATCTACATCTAAGCCATCGGCCACAGGATCTAACCACACAGTGGTCCACAACAGACTGGCTTTGGACTGCATGCCACCACTGCTATGAAACTGTGCTGTTCAGAGTTAGTTACTCCTGAGAAAAAATACCCTTTTGTCAAAATAGGTACTACTGTCTCAGACTGCATTTGGACCACAGGACCAAAATGCTGTTTTCAAACATAATAGCAAAAATGTACCACTGACCATGAATGTATTGGATGTCTCCTGCACTTGACCACATGCAGATTAAGGTGAAAGCGTTTTAGAGGAGATTATTGTTGTGTTTAATCAGTATTGTAATCTGGCTCAGCTGGGGCTTTCTCTTAGATTGGTGGATTCTCAGTGAGATGATGAGTCTGATGGAAAGAAGAGGTCATGGTTCATCATAATTCATTTTAGCAAAGCAACCACAAAGGTCTAGCTAGGAGCTATGGTCTGGCTTTGCACTGTGACAGTCTCAACATCTTTGCTCAGTTCTCACCACAATTATACCACTTCAATACTGCTACGACACTGTTTTAGAATATTTAACTGCGTCAGTGAGTGACATGTTATATGATATCATATGTATGTTGTGCCCCCTGTAGGTTTGATATGTGTACTACCTCTTGTTTTGATGACACCCAGAACTGCCCAGTGCACGTCTTTGAAGACATTGGAAAACAAACTCATAGGCAGAAGACGTAACATGGTAAGAAGGGGACAGGATATATCGAGACAGTTACAACATGTTTGGAATATTAATGAAATTAGGCAAGACTAGTGTGTGGATCACACACAGTAGTCTTGACAGTTGATATATGTGGAGATTACATTAAAGGTGGTATTTTTCTACAAACACAATCTGACACCAACATTTTTCCTGTCTTTTTAACAGAAACACAATTTACCCATTAATTACACCATCAGAGTTCACTATGAGGAGGTCTTCAAACTCAGCAATATCAGCAAGCTGGTGAGTCCCTCCCTTTGTTTTCTTATCATTACCACTGATCTAACTTAAAACATGGAAAAAATCTACTTGTCACACCACCCACTCACTCACCCTTCGTCTACATTCCTTCCTTATTCTCCCTCCTTTATCTTTACTCTTATCACTACATCAGTCTCCTAGCAACCAATTCCATAGTCCAAGTCGATATTCACGTAATAATAGGGAATTCTCCTCGACCACGCACACAAATTGGGGAAAACAAAAACATTTTCCCTTTCACACCCCTTGTAAAAGAGCCAACTTTGTCGTTGATTTTCTTGTCATACAGAAAAGGGGTAATCTAGGTAACCACACCTTGTTTTCCCCACGGGCAGGCGCTCTATCCTATGATGTACATAAACCACAGAGTTTCGTGAGAATTCCCGGGAACGCTTGTGAAACAGACCAGGCCGGGGTTTGAGAAGTACCCTAAGTTGTTGATTTTCTCAATGTAAAGACACAACCTAGATTTGAGCCTATGTCTTAAGTAGTTGAACATGTGAGACCACCGTTAGACCCGATGACGTGTTTCTACACATGAGCTTAGCTAGCTAAAAGCCAATTTATGCTTGATCTGTACATTTGGTGGGAGGCTCCTTGTGGAGGGTGTGACGCAATTTCGAAGCCTCCGGAGGCATGCAGAGGCCAAATTGAGCTCTCTACCGCATCGCCGTGCACCCCCCAAATGTTGTAACAATGCTGATGCCTCTGTATAGCTCCGCATTGAAATTATTGGTTGACAGTAGTTGGCCGTGGGAGATTCTGTATAAACACAAACTCACTTCCTTGACAAATTCAGTTCTGTGCTGCTCCACCAAGTGCAAGAAATATGAATGCCCTGACTTCTGCAGAGGCCATATCACTGTAAATACTACACGGCCAATGCAGATGTCAGATTGACCATGCAGCGCCTTTTAGCTAGCCATGACATTGCCTACAAGTGTGATCAGGGATATCTATTGGAGAAGCAGTTTCAGCATATCATCATCCAGTACTGTCTTTGTATACACCCTGGATTGCTGATGCTATGTATTGGCCATTGATATTAGCACTCCCCAGTAGGAGCAGTCCTCCATGGGAATGAAAGGAATTCTACAGTATTTGAATCAAGGACAAAATGACATGTATTTAACAATGTTTTTGTTGTAGTGGGGACAGTGACATTAGTCATCTAAAAACATTTAACTTGAAGGAAAATATTTTATGTTTAGCTCACATAATATAATTTAAAAGTGTGCAAAAACTAATGTACACATTAATAAATGCATTTCTATAGCTTCTAAAATATTTTGTACAACGGTGAGAGAGTGTCAAGATGGAGGCACGGTGTCTTCAACACAGCACCCCCTATCAGTCATCTAGTGTATATATAAATCATTGGTTCTATCTAATACAGTACCAACTGGGACTATGAGCAGTAGCACTTAAGAGCTCCTCCTTAAATATATATTTTTGTTACATTATTTTGTTATACAGTACCAGTCAAAAGTTTGGACACACCTACTTATTCAAGGGTTTGTCTTTATTTTTACTATTTTCCACATTGTATAGTAATTGTGAAGAAATCAACAATATGAAATAACACATGGAAACATGTAGTAACCAAAAAGTGTTAAACAAATCAAAATATATATTAGATTTTAGATTCTTCAAAGTAGCCACACGTTTCCTTGATGACAACTTTACACACTATTAGTGAAATGATCTACAGGTGCATCATGTAATAAGTGCTTTCATCAAGAGGCACATGCACATCATTCTAGAGCAGAGTGCATTGTAATAAAGAGGTCACCATGGAGATTAAAATGGCTGCATTCTCCAAGCATTGTTTCAGAAACCTTGCCATCACCATAGAAATAAGAATGAGTAGAACGGGCTTGGAACCTCTTACCCTGGCAATTTGACTGGTATGGGTACACTCGCAATGGCTTCCTTGTGTTATGATGTAATAATTTCCATGGTAATGTAGAATGTTCATTCAAATGATGCTAACTGATGTGGCTCATGCAATGGAATGTATTTTTTGTAATGTAATTTAAGTTGATTCAACAAATTGATGGGTACATTTCCTGCTTTTACTTCCTGCCTGTACTTCCTGCTTTGGGTACACTCGCAATGGCCGCCAGTCCACCCATTATGCCATCATTGACTTGAATGGGGACGCCCATTCTATTTATTCTTATTTCTATGGCCATCATGTATAGACCCAGATGGTATTAGATAGAATGTCGCAATCCTGCCTGTGGGGAAAACAACATGTGGTTACCACATTGGCTCACAGCAAAAACTTGAACTTTTTCAAATGCAATTTTCTTGCTTGTTTTTGTCATTTACAATTCTACATTTAAGAAAAGTACAACATCCAACATTGGCTGCTCCCTAGCGTTCTCACTACTTAGAAAAACGTAATATTGTAGGGATTCCCTCATGCTTCTTTTCATGACTATACTAGCAGCCACTTGAGTGAGTGAGTGCAAGCTGGCTACCGACCAACAACACAAACAAACGGACTATACAGCTATAAGTAGTGAGTGGTGTTACAAACGAACTGTACTAAACATGTTAAATGTCTTACCTGGGATTAAATGTTTTCCACAAACCTAGCTACAGTGCCTTGCGAAAGTATTCGGCCCCCTTGAACTTTGCGACCTTTTGCCACATTTCAGACTTCAAACATAAAGATATACAACTGTATTTTTTTTGTGAAGAATCAACAACAAGTGGGACACAATCATGAAGTGGAACGACATTTATTGGATATTTCAAACTTTTTTAACAAATCAAAAACTGAAAAATTGGGCGTGCAAAATTATTCAGCCCCCTTAAGTTAATAATTTGTAGCGCCACCTTTTGCTGCGATTACAGCTGTAAGTCGCTTGGGGTATGTCTCTATCAGTTTTGCACATCGAGAGACTGAAATTTTTTCCCATTCCTCCTTGCAAAACAGCTCGAGCTCAGTGAGGTTGGATGGAGAGCATTTGTGAACAGCAGTTTTCAGTTCTTTCCACAGATTCTCGATTGGATTCAGGTCTGGACTTTGACTTGGCCATTCTAACACCTGGATATGTTTATTTTTGAACCATTCCATTGTAGATTTTGCTTTATGTTTTGGATCATTGTCTTGTTGGAAGACAAATCTCCGTCCCAGTCTCAGGTCTTTTGCAGACTCCATCAGGTTTTCTTCCAGAATGGTCCTGTATTTGGCTCCATCCATCTTCCCATCAATTTTAACCATCTTCCCTGTCCCTGCTGAAGAAAAGCAGGCCCAAACCATGATGCTGCCACCACCATGTTTGACAGTGGGGATGGTGTGTTCAGCTGTGTTGCTTTTACGCCAAACATAATGTTTTGCATTGTTGCCAAAAAGTTCAATTTTGGTTTCATCTGACCAGAGCACCTTCTTCCACATGTTTGGTGTGTCTCCCAGGTGGCTTGTGTCAAACTTTAAACGACACTTTTTATGGATATCTTTAAGAAATGGCTTTCTTCTTGCCACTCTTCCATAAAGGCCAGATTTGTGCAATATACGACTGATTGTTGTCCTATGGACAGAGTCTCCCACCTCAGCTGTAGATCTCTGCAGTTCATCCAGAGTGATCATGGGCCTCTTGGCTGCATCTCTGATCAGTCTTCTCCTTGTATGAGCTGAAAGTTTAGAGGGACGGTCAGGTCTTGGTAGATTTGCAGTGGTCTGATACTCCTTCCATTTCAATATTATCGCTTGCACAGTGCTCCTTGGGATGTTTAAAGCTTGGGAAATCTTTTGTATCCAAATCCAGCTTTAAACTTCTTCACAACAGTATCTCGGACCTGCCTGGTGTGTTCCTTGTTCTTCATGATGCTCTCTGCGATTTTAACGGACCTCTGAGACTATCACAGTGCAGGTGCATTTATACGGAGACTTGATTACACACAGGTGGATTGTATTTATCATCATTAGTCATTTAGGTCAACATTGGATCATTCAGAGATCCTCACTGAACTTCTGGAGAGAGTTTGCTGCACTGAAAGTAAAGGGGCTGAATAATTTTGCACGTCCAATTTTTCCGTTTTTGATTTGTTAAAAAAGTTTGAAATATCCAATAAATGTCGTTCCACTTCATGATTGTGTCCCACTTGTTGTTGATTCTTCACAAAAAAATACAGTTTTATATCTTTATGTTTGAAGCCTGAAATGTGGCAAAAGGTCGCAAAGTTCAAGGGGGCCGAATACTTTCGCAAGGCACTGTACATGTAGCCTATTTCCCACTCTCCCAAGACATAGCCTGAAGCCACAGGGCTCTTCTCGCAGGCTCTATTTCCCTACGTGGGAGCATTGCGATACGTAGGTGGATATTTTTGACCTGGTTACATGTACATTGAACAACACAGCAGCTTTTCGGCATGTTTTGTTATTTCTGTATAACAAAAAAACAACGACAACGTTGTTGGGGGTCAATAGAATTTGTGGCCGTGGTCGAAAGGGGAATTTCTTATTACGTGAATACTGACTGAGGCTATCCTAAAAATGTTACAAGTGAGCCAGGAAAAATAAATTGCTATGAGACTCTGAGGGCAGACTTCATCCTAAAAGCGAGCAAGGAAATAAAAGGAGACCTCCTGTTCTACATGGATGATCCTAATGCTTGGCACACAGCTCTCCACAAGACCAACAATTAACTTAAAATGTCAGAAAGTACCACTATCTTATAGAGGAGGAGATCAGCCTGGTGCTTTGGCATACGGATGAGATCCGTGAGCTGCAGTGTGCATTGAACAATGTTGAGGAGGACAACCAGGCTCTCAGGGTGGAAGTGTGCAGACTTAGAGAGGAACTGTCCAGCACAGTCAGCACTAGCCACATGCAGAACCTGCAGAAGGTGTGCAGACTTAGAGAGGAACTGTCCAGCACAGTCAGCACTAGCCACATGCAGAACCTGCAGAAGGAGCTACATGAGCTAAGGCAGGAATTCCTCAGCCACAACAATCCACTCTACAAAGAGTTACACAAACTCAGGACCAAGGCAACAGCTGAATCATAACCCACCAACCAAGCAACCAACATAACCAACCAATGCACCAACCCAGCTGACCCCCTCCACCCGTCTCATCCCTGTAGTTACTCACATCACTCCTGCCATCCTCCAAAGACATTATATTAATGATGGACTCCAATGGAAAGTTTATATTGGAGAATACACTTTTCCCAAATAAAAGGGTAGCAAAGTTATGGCGCCCCACAACAGAGAGAGCTATGGCGCTCTTGACTGTGTCCCAGCTTGGCTTCCCCAGCCATATCATCATGACCTGCGTACCCAACAGGAGAGGGTGGCCACATCACTAAGGGGAGTGATAGAGAGGGCCTCCACCATCTTCCCCCTTGCGAAGATCGTAATATCTACCCTGCTCCAGAAGAGTTTTCATTCACATCATCAGCCCTCATATGTAGAGAGTTTGAAGCTTCGCACCCCCACAACCTCTCTCTCAGGCTAGTTTTGGTTACCCTCCCTACTCTCATCTACAGGACTGGCCTTGGACACTACTGCCCCCCATGGCAGCTCCAACCTTGCAACAGGAGCCACACCAAGGCCTCCTGTGCACACCCAGAATGGAGCATTGGCAGCCACTCTGGTTCCCTGCAGCAGCTGAACTCCTTTGGCGGAGTTGACAAATAGCTGTAGATGACCCTATGTCTGTTAGCTCTTATGGGAATGAGCTGAATACCCTCTTTGACTTTAAGTCTCGCAGGGGGTTTGGGCAAATGCACGTTAAGAAAATGGACACAGGGCTGAGTGACGCAGCGGTGTAATGCACTGGATCGCAGTGCTAAAAGCGTCACTACAGACTTGGGTTCGATCCCAGGCTGTATCACAACTGGTCGTGATCGGGAGTGCCACACGGCGGCACACAATTGGCCCAACGTCATCTGGCTTAGGGGAGGATTTGGCTGGGGGGGCTTTACTTGGCTCATCACGCTCTAGCGACTCCTTGTGGCGGGTCGGGTGCCTGCAGGCTGACCTCGGTCATCAGTTGAACGGTGTTTCCTCCGACACATTGGTCCGGCTGGCTTCCTGGTTAAGCGGGCAGGTGTTAAGAAGCATGGTTTGGCGGGTCATGTTTCAGAGGACGCATGAAGCTGATCTTCACCTCCCGAGCCCGTTGGGGAGTTGCAGCGATGAGACAAGATAGAACTTGTGGAGAAAAAGGGGGGTAAAATAAAAATAATAATGATAAAATGGACACAATTTAAATTTGGGTACAGTACTCGTGTCCTGATGTTCTGGTTCTCTCGGAAACATGGTTAAAGGGTTCTGTCTCTGATAAAGACATTGAAGTAAATGATTATAATGTATTTAGATGTGACAGGTTACAAAAAAGGGGTGGGGGGGTTGCCATTTATGTAAAATTACATTTAATGGCGTCCCAATCTTTAAATATTTCTGTTTCCAAGACATTTTTGCTCCTGGTTGTAGATGTGTCCTTCCCCCCCACCGCTGCCATGGCGGATGCTATTGGTTTTATATCTGAGTGTTTAACACCTTTTATGTCCTCGGAGTTGGTCATTTTAGGGGATTTGAGTCTGAATTGGCTATCCCCGGCCTCAGATCAATTTAAGAGTATGTGCATTGATTTTAATCAGACACAATTCATCTCAAAACCACACGGCTAAATGTGAAAAACCCTGTTAACTCCTCATTGATTGATTTAATTCTTATGTGATGCTTTTAATCATCATTTTATCTCAGCAGGCTTTTTATTTGAGACAAATGGTGGTTTAATTGACCCTGGTCAGACAATCAACTGCTCTTCCCTCTGCCAGACTCTAGCTGACTCGACAGTTATCCCGTCAACTTCTAGTGAATCTTTGTTTTAATTACAACAATTTATTATCAGCGATGTTCGAGATGCCTTGCTTAAGATTGATGTAACAAAAAAAAATCCACTGGGGCTGATATGCTTGATCCATTTTCTCTGCAGCTCTCTGCCCCCCTGATTGCTGAATCATTAACCCATATGATTTATCTAACAATTATATCTGGTACTGGTTTGGAAGGCGCCCCCATGTACTAACCCTTCACAAGGTGGTGACCCTTGTGACCTAAATAATTATCGCTCTATTTCTAAACTTTCTTGATCTAGCTAAAATATTTAGAATCCTTGATTAATTCTCAGCTAAGATCTTATTTTTGAAAACGTATTCTAAATGAACATCAGTCAGGTTTTAGACCAGGTCATAGCACTATGTCTGCTGCATCCGTAGTTATAAATGATGTGCTTAACTGTATGGATAAAAGGCACCATTGTGCTGCCCTCTTCATTGACCTGTCAAAGGCTTTTGATACTGTTGATCACTCACTGCTAATTCAGAGGCTTTCCTCAATTGGCCTAGAACTGGTTTAAAAATGACTTGACAGATAGAACTCAATGTGTATCTACTGATGGTGTTAAATCATGTCTCCTGGATATTACAAAAGGTGTCCTACAGCGATGGATTTTGGATCCTGTACTTTTTACTGTTACATACAATATCGACTTGCTGTAAAAAAAAATATATATATTTTTTACCTGCACTTGTATGCCAATAATACTGTTGCGTATGCTATTGCCCCCACGGTTGATCAGGCTCTGTTTGAACTACAAGTCTGCCTTCATTGTATTACAGAAAAACTTTATTGACCTGAAATTATTAATGAATGCAGATAAAACGAATTATATGTTGTCCTCTAGAGCGCATAAAAATACGTCTTGTTTAAGCATATGTACTTTGGATGGTGTCCATATTTATCGTGTCCCTGCTTACAAATATCTGGGCATCTGGATAGATGACAATGTCTTTTAAAAAGCATATTGATGAGTTAAGAATCTGAGAATAAAAATGGGCTTCTTCTATAGAAATAGGTCCTGCCTCTCGCTAAATAGTAGAAAGCCGACTGTTCAGACAACGATCTTATTGGTCCTAGACTATGGCGACATCATCTAAATGAACGGACCTGCCACTTCATTAAAGCCGTTAGATGCAGTTTCTCATAGCACACTGAGCTTTATTACAGGTAACAATGTCAGTACTCACCACAACATTCTCTACCAGAAAGTTGGTTGGCCTTCTTTGATGTCACGTAGGTTGTTACATTGCTATGTTTTCATTTATAAAGCCATATTACAAAAAGTCTGGCTGTTCCTAATATCTTTACTAAACTTTAGACATATGACTTACCACACCCGGTCTCAGGTATAGTTAACTCTGGAAGTTCCTTTGGTTTTTAGTGAGTTAGGTAAATCAGCTTTTAGTTTTCTTAAACCTTATTTGTGGAACAATCTTTACAAATTCTTAAATGTGATGTTTTGGTGCCTCTAGGGAAGTTCAGAAAGCTGATTGAGGACCTTATTAATGATGAATGTGTTTGTTTGTTTGATCCTGTTTTTCTTTCTGCTTGCAGTTTGTATTTATATTTTGAAGTGTGTATTTTCTGGAATTGATTTAATTCAGGGCTCATCTGTAAAATAGACCTTGGGATCAGTATGGCTCCCTGATAGGGGTTAAATAAAACATCACTATCTCTTCCTATCTACCACACTTCTTTCTCTTCTCTTTGTCCGTCCAGAGGGCGAGGGTGGAGGATCTGGAAGACGGGGACCTGCAGGATGTGTGGCTGTTGGTCAACCGGGAGGTGTTGAAGAGGATTCTGAGGGTCTTGCCAGTGAGACACCCCTCCTACAAGTACACCACCGACCTGGAGGATCTCTTCAGGAAGGTCCAGCAGGTGTTCCCACCACAGACTGATGAGGTGTGTAAGACCGGCCATAGTGTCACAATCACTGTTCTACCCATCTCTGTTTAAACAAACGTATCTCATAATGGCCATGTATATTTATCTATCAGAGAGAGCCACCAGAGCGAATAGAGGAGATCTACAAAAGGGTTAAGGAGATTGACTCAAAAGGCTGGAGGTTCGTGACCCCCAAATCTCTGTTGGATAACTGCTATCGGACAATGCACTGTCTCTTCAAAGACTGCTTTTCCAGTGAAGACAGAGAGCAAGACTGTGAGTGCACTTCATTCCCTTACTGTACTTCCTCTCTTCCATTACCTCTGAACTCTGCCCTCTCTAATTCAATTACCCACTGTCCATCAAGATAGTACTTTTCCAGACATGCAGTTTTCATTCATTCCTCCTCTTGTAACATGAGTCTTAACTACTTGTTAAAGTGTGACAGAAGTCAGATGATACACTATATATACACAAAAGTATGTGGACACCCCTTCAAATTTGTGGATTTGGCTTTTTCAGTTTAGCTGTTGCTGACAGGTGTATAAAATTGAGCACACAGCCATGAAATCTCCGTAGACAAACATTGGCAGTAGAATGGCCTTACTGAAGAGCAACATGGCACTGTCATAGGATGCCACCTTTCCAGTTAGTTAGTCAAATGTCTGTCCTGCTAGAGCTGCCCGGTCAACTGTAAGTGCTGTTATTCTGAAGTGGAAACGTCTAGGAGCAACAACGGCTCAGCCGTGAACTGGTAAGCCACACAAGCTCACAGAAAGGGACTGCCGAGTGCTGAAGCGCGTCGTTCGTAAACATCGTCTGTTCTCAGTTGCAACACTCACTACTGAGTTTCAAACTGCCTCTTGATGCAACGTCAGCACAATAACTGTTTGTCGGGAGCTTCATGAAATGGGTTTCCATGGCCGTGCATCCACACAAGCCTGGGATCACCATGCGCAATGCCAAGCATCAGCTGGGGTGGTGTAAAGCTCGCCGCCATTGGACTCTGGCGCAGTGGAAACGCGTTCTCTGGAGTGATGCTTCACCATCTGGCAGTCCGACAGACAAATCTGGGTTTGGTGGATGCCAGGAGAAAGCTACCTTCCCAAATGCATAGTGCCAACTATAAAGTTTTGTGGAGGAATAAGGGTGTGGGGCTATTTTTCATGGTTCAAGCTAGGCCCCTTAGTTCCAGTGAAGGGAAATCTTCATGCTACAGCAGACGATATTCTAGACGATTCTGTGCTTCCAACTTTGTGGCAACAGTTTGGGCAAGGCCCTTTCCTGTTTCAGCATGACAATACCCCCGTGCACAAACGGAGGTCCATACAAAAATGGTTTGTTGAGATCGGTGTGGATAAACTTGACTGGCCTGCACAGAGCCCTGACCTCAACCTCATCTAACACCATATTAATGCTCATTATTTTGGAATAAGATGTTCGATGAGCAGGTGACCACATACTTTTGGACAGAATAAAACAATTAATCAAAGTCCCAAATTGGTAGTGATTTTCCATTAGCATATAACTTATAAACCATCATTTATTCACATTACTTTAATCAAATATTTAAGTTGTTGTGTATATTTGTTTTATTTGATGACTTTATTATTTCATTCCAAGTCATCATCTCGTCTCTATAGAGCCTTTGCAGTCTGACAAAATCACTATTTTAGTAGTTCTTCAAAGTAAATAAGGCGTAGTTGTCTGACTGCTAAATACCAAAAGTTGGCGTTTTCCCCATCAACACAAACCTACTCAACTGGTTTGGCATACTGTACAAGGGCTTGTTGTGTTCATTGCGTCTCTTCAGTGTCTGTAGACACTATGTTCTTATTCAACACTGTTTGAAAAGAGATGGTTGTGCATGCCCAGGTCATACCCATTTAGGTCTGTGCTATAAAAGGACTTGGACATGCCTGTCAATATCTCCTGTTAGCCTATTTATTATTTATTTACACATCCTATATAGGTAAAACATAGCTATGTGTTGCCTGGTTAGATTGGTCAAACAAAGTTTAACCCAGATGGTACTTTGAGTTAATGTAAAGAAAGCTAAGTCATGTCAGACCGTGGGAAAGAGAACATACTGACTGATTTCAACACGATCTTAAAGGGGAAGAGATGCGGTGTTGGCTGCTTTCCACACATCTTGCCAGTCCTCTTACTGTTTTCTTTGTCTTTATGTGCATCATACTGACACATAACATAGAGCCGTAGACATGTTATGTTAGGGCCTGTTATCATGTCTGTATCATGCACTATTCATTTCACAGGTTAATAGCATCAGCACCTCTTAAGGTTGATATTTTCCCTATTTTACAGGGAGATCAGTGGATGTTTTGCGGCTATAGCATATCTGTGAACAAATCAATTGAAGAGTTTCCATATGAAAATATAAGGCAGGAAGGAGTATAAAGCACTCATGTGAGGAACATGAATAATGAATATAAAAACCACGAAGAAAAAACATATAACATAGCAACACAAAAATATAGTGAATAGGTTAAGGGTTAATAGGTTAAGGGCTTACTTCATGGCTAGGAGGTTCAAAGCAGACCCAAAAAAGTTTCATATAGTGTCATGGATTATTAGAAACAGTTGGTATGATTTTATCAGAAATATTTAGATATGATTTTATAATGATTCATCTGTCACTATTTTCTTCCCTCAGATTGTGGCTTACCTCACTGGCGGAAGGGCAGAAAGAGACTACAGTAAACCTGAGAAGGGCGCTATTGTTTTCATATGTATATTTATAATATATTGTCTACTGATGTTAATGTTCTGTGTTTTGATTGCGGGTTCTAGATGTGTTTAGACAGTTGTATGGTATAGGGCAGGTGACTATGCTCAAGCAGAGCGCGAGAGCATTTCTATTTTAATTATTTTATATTTTTTTGCAATCAGGGAACACTTATGGCTGACATAGGTATTAGCAACCGTTGCCCATAAAAGTAAGAACACAAACATAGCCAGCTACTCTCATCTCTGACTGTTTGTCTTTATGAATATTATAGTAAATGTGTTTGTTTAAAAATGTTTTTTCTCTGTTCTGTTTTTTATCAATTGCTTTAAGGTGTTTTGCTGACTTGCAGGCATAGTCAGTGAATTCCAGCCACTCATTTGTTTGGCATTATGCACATCGATGCTGAAATAAAGATATTATTTCTGAAAATCTATTCCAGGTTCAACGAGTTAATTTCTGCAGTATGATTGCTTGTGGTCAGATTACATCAGATGTTTATGTAAACGAGATTGTTTACATGCACACTAATAATTGGATATTAAACTGATTATGGCAGTAGACAGATTACGCAATAATCATGTCACACCTTACTCTGTTTATCTTAATCGGTTTGAGGTCAAAATGGAAAAACTTAAAACGGCTGGTTTTCTGAGCAATCTTTCAAATGATTAGGACATGTAAACACCTTAATCGGTGTTCCAGTAGTGTATTTGATCCGCGCATGTGCTAGCACCAGCCGAGCGAGCCTCCTTTAGCGATGGCTAAAGTTAGCTGTAGTTTTCTAATGGCTGTTTAAATAAAACTGAAGCATGGATTCGTTTTTCCTGACCCATAGACTACTTTCCGGGTGAGGAAATATCTAACATCAAGTTGTAAAATAGCGAACTACTCCTTTAAGGTGTCTACCGTTTAGAATCCTTAGTTCACTGCAGCTAGCGACTGGAACAAGCTGCAACAAAACACTAACTGGACCTTTTCATCTCCATCTCTTCATTCAAAGATTCAAATCATGGACAGTTTACTGACAGTTGTGGCTGCTTCGCGTGGTATATTGTCTCTATCTTGCCCATTGTGCTGTTGTCTTTGTACCATGATTTGTGCTGCTACCATGCTGTGTTTTCATGTGTTGCTGTTATGTTGTCTTAGGTCTCTATGTAGTGTTGTGGTGTCTCTCTTGTCGTGATGTGTGTTTTGATATTTTTATTAAATGTTTGATTTTTAATCCGAGCCCCCGTCCCAGCAGGGGGGCTTTTGGTAGGCCGTCACTGTAAATAAAAATGTGTTCTTAACTGACTTGCCTAGTTAAATAAAGGTAAACTATATATTTTATTCTTAATGGTCCAAGGATCTTGATATTTTCAGAGGTCGACTGGCTCTGGCAGCCAAAACAGCCAAATACTCCATCTAAACGGGAATTGATTCTTAATTTCGATATGGTTCAAGAATCATTAAAGCCCTTTTATTGTCACGTCAAAATAATTTCACAAATGCAAAATACACACTTACTGTACACTATTTAACCAGCTTTATCACAGAAGCAGCCGACAGTATTTTTCAGTGACAACACGTTTCTGGCGGCTTTATTCCGTTATACACAGGTGATTGGAGCATGCTAGATAGCTAATTAGCACAAGTGGTCCGTCTGTCTTCCGTAAACAAGTGCTGGAACGTGGATATATGGCCATGTAGGGACAGACCCCGAAGACAAACTGTGTCCGTAAATTCACACTTGAGTGCGCTCTGGGTGTTTGTAAATTCAGAACGTTTCGCTCTTGGAGCATTCAAAGCGCACACTCGACGCTGTAGTAATTTATTTTTAATTTGTATTAGAATAAATGTTTTATTACATTTCAAATTACAATACAATAAAAATAAATAAATATACGTGGAGTTATGTCCTATCTGAAGAAACATAAAATAACATTAAAGTGAAAAAATGTAATCACTACACATGAATTGAGCAAGTTGAGGTGACTAAACTGCTTGGAGTAACCCTGGATTGTAAACTGTCATGATCAAGACATATTGATACAACAGTAGCTAAAATGGGGAGAAGTCTGTCCATAATAAAACGTTGCTCTACCTTCTTAACAGCACTATCAACAAGGCAGGTCCTACAGGCTCTAGTTTTGTCCACCTGGACTACTGTTCAGTCTTGTGGTCAGGTGCTACAAAGAGGGACTTAGGAAAATTGCAATTGGCTCAGAACAGGGCAGCACAGCTGGCCCTTGGATGTACACAGAAAGTTAATATTAATAATATGCATGTCAATCTCTCCTGGCTCAAACTGGAGGAGAGATTGACTTCATCAATACTTATATTTATGAGCGGTATTGACATGTTGAATGTACCGAGCTGTCTGTCTAAACTACTGGCACACAGCTCAGACACCCATGCATACTCCACAAGACATGCCACAAGAGGTCTCTTCACAGTCCCCAAGTCCAGAACAGACTATGGGAGGCACACAGTACTACATAGAGCCTTGACTACATGGAACTCTATTCCACATCAAGTAACTGACGCAAGCAGTAAAATTAGATTGAAAAAAGCAGATGAAAAAAACACCTTATGGAATAGCAGGGACTGTGAAGCAACACAAACATAGGCACAGACACATGCATACTGTACACACACACAATACCATACGCACTATACACACACTTACACATAGATTTAGTACTTTAGATATGTGGTAGTGGTGGAGTAGGGGCTGAGGGCACACAGTGTGTTGTGAAATCTGTGAATGTATTGTATTGTCTTAATTTTGCTGGACCCCAGGAAGAGTAGCTGCTGCCATGGCAGCAGCTAATGGGGATCCATAATAAATACAAAAACAAACAAAAAAATACTGTGAATTACTTGAATCATTAACTCTGATAAATCTATTATAGTAGTAGATCAGGATTGGAATATCCATTGCAGTGTGTAATGCAGCCTAGTTTTATTTACACCATCCAGCAGATATCTTAGAAATATAACTTTACTTTGTAGCCTATAGGCTATGGATAATTTGATTGAGAACACACGAAATAGCCTATCGGTGCACTTGATATTGCGGGCTCAGCGGAGAATCAGAGATGAGGAACTAATTCTAAAATATAGATATTTCATCAGTTACAAATTACATGACCGTCCCCTGGACTAGATTTAAAAAAATACTAACCCATGCTCTTGACTGAAATTGAAAAGGCATGACCCTCAAGCAGTTTCCTCCAGGGAACTATTCTGTAAATATCGATCCATCCCTAATAATCCTGTTTACATGGACACATCTGAAATCAGGCTACCTGATGGCTAGCCCTTGATCACGCCTTTCAGTTCTATTACAATGCACATGAAAGTCATTGGACAAAGGCGTCTTCTGAAGGGGGAGTTTTGTTAAGATCCTCGACGCTCGGTCTGAACATTAACATGCATCGCCTGTGGTTTGGTTTTGGAAGCAAAGTTAAATTGATCCACACCTTTATAGGGTTAATCTAACTGCACTGTCCAATTTACAGGAGCTATTACAGTGAAATAATACCATGCTATTGTTTGAGGAGAGTGCATCATTTTTAACATGAAAAGTTATTAATAAACAAATTAGGCACATTTGGGCAGTCTTGATAGAACATTTTGAACAGAAATGAAATGGTTCATTGGATCAGTCGACAACTTATACACTGCTGCCATCTAGTGGCTATAATCTAAACCGCACCTAGTCTGGAATAATACACTTTGGCCTTTCTTTTGCATTTCAAAGATGATGGTACAAAAAAAATACAAAAGAACAGTTGTTTTTTTCTTTGTATTATCTTTTACCAGATCTGTTGTGTTATATTCTCCTACATTCCTTTCACATTTCCACAAACTTCAAAGTGTTTAATTTCAAATGGTATCCTTGCTTCAGGTCCTGAGCTACAGGCAGTTAGATTTGGGTATGTCATTTTAGGCGAAAATTGAAAAAAAGGGGCGGATCCTTAAGAGGTTTTAAGAAACAACATTGTACTGTATCAATTTGGAAACATTCTCATCGGAAAACTCCACTGGCAATTAATTGAGCGTTGCGCTTACATGTCAATGCATTTGACCAGCAGAGGGCGTTTGTCCCCTACTGCACGCCGTAGTTTGCAATGTTGTGACATTCGCCCTAGTCGTCACCCGATTTAGAAAGAAGTACTATACATTTTGTCCATATTGACCTGAAGATCGGTAGCTGGGAAAACATCAAATAATGTCATCCAACAGCGGTATCCAAATCCCAAGTCGACTGCCTCTGCTGTTGACCCATGAAGGGGTGCTTTTGCCAGGCTCGACGATGCGGATCAGTGTTGAAACGGCGAGGAACATGCATCTGGTGAAAAACAGACTGCTGAAGGGGACCTCGCTGAAGAGCACCATCATCGGCGTGATCCCTAACACCCGAGATCCTGAATACGATACTGAAGATCTCCCCACCTTGCATAGGTAGGTAACAGTAGTTAGCTAATTCTGCTATTTTACATGACATCTCAACATGTCTTTGTGCCTGCCAAGTGCAGGCCTAACAGCTACCTGTTGTAGTCAAGCGGTAGTAGAGCTATGATGTAACTAAGTTAGCAAGCTGTACAACAACCACTGTCAGTTAAATGTCACGTTGAGAAAAGCTAGCTAGTGTACATGAACTTCACTCAATGGAAACTATGCCATGTCCTGTCTATTATATCACTAGATGTTGTTTGAATGTTCCGAAATCTTTACGATGGTGTAACATCTGTAAGCGATGTTATATGATTTCTTACTAAGAATTCCTTTAATTGATTCTTGAAAATAGGACTAACTTGATTGCTAAATTATGCTTTACATTTTTGAAAGTGAAATTTAAACTTTTTCCCTTTGCTTTCTCCTGTAAGTTGTTCTAGAATGGTCGTTTGAACTTCAGATGGACTTTAACCTTGCATTTAGCAGGATACAACCATGTTAGTTCACTGGTTACTAAGTAGCAATATGTGTCCCTCCTATGCTTTAATACAGTGCCTTGCGAAAGTATTCTGCCCCCTTGAACTTTGCGACATTTTGCCACATTTCAGGCTTCAAGCATAAAGATATAAAACTGTATTTTTTTGTGAAGAATCAACAACAAGTGGGACACAATCATGAAGTGGAACGACATTTATTGGATATTTCAAACTTTTTTAACAAATCAAAAACTGAAAAATTGGGCGTGCAAAATTATTCAGCTCCCATAAGTTAATACTTTGTAGCGCCACCTTTTGCTGCGATTACAGCTGTAAGTCGCTTGGGGTATGTCTCTATCAGTTTTGCACATCGAGAGACTGAAATTTTTTCCCATTCCTCCTTGCAAAACAGCTCGAGCTCAGTGAGGTTGGATGGAGAGCATTTGTGAACAGCAGTTTTCAGTTCTTTCCACAGATTCTCGATTGGATTCAGGTCTGGACTTTGACTTGGCCATTCTAACACCTGGATATGTTTATTTTTGAACCATTCCATTGTAGATTTTGCTTTATGTTTTGGATCATTGTCTTGTTGGAAGACAAATCTCCGTCCCAGTCTCAGGTCTTTTGCAGACTCCATCAGGTTTTCTTCCAGAATGGTCCTGTATTTGGCTCCATCCATCTTCCCATCAATTTTAACCATCTTCCCTGTCCCTGCTGAAGAAAAGCAGGCCCAAACCATGATGCTGCCACCACCATGTTTGACAGTGGGGATGGTGTGGTCAGGGTGATGAGCTGTGTTGCTATTACACCAAACATAACGTCTTGCATTGTTGCCAAAAAGTTCAATTTTGGTTTCATCTGACCAGAGCACCTTCTTCCACATGTTTGGTGTGTCTCCCAGGTGGCTTGTGGCAAACTTTAAACAACACTTTTTATGGATATCTTTAAGAAATGGCTTTCTTCTTGCCACTCTTCCATTAAGGCCAGATTTGTGCAATATACGACTGATTGTTGTCCTATGGACAGAGTCTCCCACAGCTGTAGATCTCTGCAGTTCATCCAGAGTGATCATGGGCCTCTTGGCTGCATCTCTGATCAGTCTTCTCCTTGTATGAGCTGAAAGTTTAGAGGGACGGCCAGGTCTTGGTAGATTTGCAGTGGTCTGATACTCCTTCCATTTCAATATTATCGCTTGCACAGTGCTCCTTGGGATGTTTAAAGCTTGGGAAATCTTTTTGTATCCAAATCCGGCTTTAAACTTCTTCACAACAGTATCGCGGACCTGCCTGGTGTGTTCCTTGACCTTCATGATGCTCTCTGCGCTTTTAACGGACCTCTGAGACTATCACAGTGCAGGTGCATTTATACGGAGACTTGATTACACACAGGTGGATTTTATTTATCATCATTAGTAATTTAGGTCAACATTGGATCATTCAGAGATCCTCACTGAACTTCTGGAGAGAGTTTGCTGCACTGAAAGTAAAGGGGCTGAATAATTTTGCACGCCCAATTTTTCAGTTTTTGATTTGTTAAAAAAGTTTGAAATATCCAATAAATGTCGTTCCACTTCATGATTGTGTCCCACTTGTTGTTGATTCTTCACAAAAAAATACAGTTTTATATCTTCATGTTTGAAGCCTGAAATGTGGCAAAAGGTCGCAAAGTTCAAGGGGGCCGAATACTTTCGCAAGGCACTGTAACTGCAACAACTGAAGTAGGATGCCAATGTTAAATCATGTTGATAATTCACAATTTTCTCTGGCACAACATTAATCACATACAGTGGGGCAAAAAAGCATTTAGTCAGCCACCAATTGTGCAAGTTCTCCCACTTAAAAAGATGAGAGGCCTGTAATTTTCATCATAGGTATACTTCAACTATGACAGACAAAATGAGAAAAAAAATCCAGAAAATCACATTGTAGGATTTTAAATGAATTTATTTGCAAATTATGGTGGAAAATAAGTATTTGGTCACCTACAAACAAGCAAGATTTCTGGCTCTCACAGACCTGTAACTTCTTCTTTAAGAGGCTCCTCTGTCCTCCACTCGTTACCTGTATTAATGGCACCTGTTTGAACTTGTTATCAGTATTAAAGACACCTGTCCACAACCTCAAACAGTCACACTCCAAACTCCACTATGTCCAAGACCAAAGAGCTGTCAAAGGACACCAGAAACAAAATTGTAGACCTGCACCAGACTGGGAAGACTGAATCTGCAATAGGTAAGCAGCTTGGTTTGAAGAAATCAACTGTGAGAGCATTTGTTAGGAAATGGAAGACATACAAGACCGCTGATAATCTCCCTCGATCTGGGGCTCCACGCAAGGTCTCACCCCGTTGGGTCAAAATTATCACAAGAACGGTGAGCAAAAATCCCAGAACCGCACGGGGGGACCTAGTGAATGACCTGCAGAGAGCTGGGACCAAAGTAACAAAGCCTACCATCAGTAACACTACGCCGCCAGAGACTCAAATCCTGCAGTGCCAGACATGTACTGGCTTAAGCAGGGGGACATGTCCAGGCCCGTCTGAAGTTTGCTAGATAGCATTTGGATGATCCAGAAGAAGATTGAGAGAATGTCATATGGTCAGATGAAACCAAAATAGAACTTTTTGGTAAAAACTCAACTCGTTGTGTTTGGAGGACAAAGAATGCTGAGTTGCATCCAAAGAACACCATACCTACTGTGAAGCATGGGGGCGGAAGCATCATGCTTTTGGGCTGTTTTTCTGCAAAGGGACCAGGACGACTGATCCGTGTAAAGGAAATAATGAATGGGGCCATGTATTGTGAGATTTTGAGTGAAAACCTCCTTCCATTAGCAAGGACATTGAAGATGAAACGTGGCTGGCTCTTTCAGCATGACAATGATCCCAAACACACAGCCCGGGCAACGAAGGAGTGGCTTCGTAAGAAGCATTTCAAGGTCCTGGAGTGGCCTAGCCAGTCTCCAGATCTCAACCCCATAGAAAATCTTTGGAGGGAGTTGAAAGTCTTTGTTGCCCAGCAACAGCCCCAAAACATCACTGCTCTAGAGGAGATCTGCATGGAGGAATGGGCCAAAATACCAGCAACAGTGTGTGAAAACCTTGTGAAGACTTACAGAAAACTTTTGACTTCTGTCATTGCCAACAAAGGGTATATAACAAAGTATTGAGATAAACTTTTGTTATTGACCAAATACTTATTTTCCACCATAATTTGCAAATAAATTCATTAAAAATCCTACAATGTGATTTTCTGGATTTTTTGTCTCATTTTGTCTGTCATATTTGAAGTGTACCTATGATGAAAATTACAGGCCTCATCTTTTTAAGTGGGAGAACTTGCACAATTGGTGGCTGACTAAATACTTTTTTGCCCCACTGTATCTTACTCTTTTGGATTTGACTGTCTGTTCACTAGCTGTGTTGTAGATGTTATGGTCAGAGACCGCAACTCAAGTGGCACCCTTTTCCGTAATGCACTGTATAGGGAGTAGGGTGTCATTTGGGAAGGACGATTATGTTTTTCCTCGCCTCATACTATTCTGTAATTACCGCTCCCTTATTAGTATTGGCACGGCGGGGCTGGCGGTGCAGGTAGTGGGCAGTAACTGGCCCAAGCCCCACTACACACTGCTCATCACAGGGCTGTGTCGCTTCCGCGTGGCCCAACTGCTGAAGGAGGGGCCCTTCCCCTTGGCTGAGGTGGAGCAACTGGATAAGCTGGAGCAGTACACCAGCCCAGACGAGATGTCTGAGGCACCCGGGCCAGATGGAGAGCTGGGGGAGCTGTCCCAGAGGTTCTACCAGGCCGCTGTGCAGGTGGGTGTGACAGACAGTGCAGGAGCAGCATCCCTGACGTTCAGTAATATAATCTACAGTATGTGTGTCCTATAAAAATAATATACCATTTAGCAGATGTTTTTATCCAAAGCCACTAATATTACAGTAACCGTGAATGTATGTATTTTTAGTATTTGACCCCATCGGGACTCGAACCCACAGCTCTCGTGTTAGCATCACACTCACTGAGCGACACAGGACCAGAAGCTATGACTTTATGTTCTTTTAGCATAGCCAATGAGGATTCCTCCAATGTGGGTAATAGGCTAGGCTACACTTCTGTAAATGTACAGAATATTATCCACCTATGTAATGTATGTCATGGTATGTGTTTACGTAGACAGATGTACTGCCTGTTGTCCACACAGACCTTGATTTCTGATCTCCACCACTGTCCGTGTTTCATATCTGTCCACTGTTTCTCTTCACTATGTTGTCTTTCCTCTCTGTGTGTCTGTGTTAGTTGGTAGGCATGTTGGACATGTCTGTTCCTGTGGTGGCCAAGTTGAGAAGGCTCTTGGACAGCCTCCCCAGGGAGACCCTGCCTGATGTCCTGGCTTCTATGATTCATACCTCCAACAAAGAGAAG
Source organism: Oncorhynchus mykiss (assembly GCF_057628025.1). Lineage (NCBI taxonomy): Eukaryota > Metazoa > Chordata > Actinopteri > Salmoniformes > Salmonidae > Oncorhynchus > Oncorhynchus mykiss. Next base: position 68,894,534 of record NC_143023.1, on the reverse strand, counting down.
CTCCAGGTAGAGCAATGTGTTTCTGTGTCTGTGGGTGCTTGTTCATTCACGTACCGTGTTGTTTTTAGGAATGTCAAATATTTTTTTATTCACATCCCTGTGTAAGGGCATGAATGTATCAGCTATATGCGTCTCTTCCTGCTTTCTGTTATACACTTACAGTGATATGTATGTGGACATGCAGGTTCTGGATGCAGTGAGTCTGGAGGAACGTTTTAAGAAGACTCTTCCCCTGCTGACCAGACAGATTGAGGGTCTCAAACTGCTGCAGAAGACCAGAAAACCAAGACTAGACGATGACAAAAGGGTAAAGGCGTTCGCATGCTTCCCAGCCAAAACAGTTCGGAAGAGTTTGTGCATATATTATGACAACGTTTTTGTTCGTTCTGGACTCCAGTAAGTTTTTTTTTTTTTTGGGCTGTTCTGGGACACACAACTTCGAGGCCAGCCGAAGTTCGGGTGCCAAAGTCTTCGTCCGTGATTGGTCAACTGTAGGGATTCTTCAACAGTCTTTGTTGTCATTCAACGAGAGATGACTTGTTTTCATGCACATTTTTTTATTGAGAAAACTGCACCTAACATCTTAGTTAGATGTAAAATTGTGTGTCCAAGATCTCTGCAAAAACTCAAGAAATCTCTTTAATTTTTATGTTGTCTTAGATTAATTATGACCAGTTTGAGGCAGTGTATACTGGCTATGGCTTCTCAAAGGGGACAAACAGTACTATTGTCAATTTTTTTCTTGTTTTTCAAGCGAAGGTCTTTTAAGGGAGTATGCAAGCACACTCGCTCAGTTTGGCTATTCGGCTAGCCGCCAGCCGAACTGAAGCATACTGACGCTTGAATGACACGACTACTCAACTGTTAGCATTTCTTCTAGGAAAAAGTGTCACACTTGTGGGCATGCTAAAAGATCAGAGGCAGTGCCTGCTTAGAATTGAAATGCAGCGATTATACAGTATGCCTCATGCTTGGCACTCTTCTATCCCCATCTCTCAGGTGCTGGCTGTACGTAAAGGCGGTGTGCTTCCTGGTCGTCAGTTCTCCTTGGATGAAGAGGGTGATGATGAGGATGGCGATGACACAGCTGTCCTGGAGAGGAAGGTTAAAGGAGCGAATATGCCAGAGCCTGCCCTGCGTGTCTGCCTCAAAGAGCTCAAAAGGTACCCACAGTTTATTTACCTTACATTCCAATGGATTCAGACTTCCTGGTTATTTGGGGACACTGGCAGTGTGTGTGTACATTATGTGTGTATATTTCCATAGTAGTGGCATTGACACAAACAATGCCTTCAGAAAGAATTCACAACCCATGGGATAAAAATGTACTTCTAATTTTTTTGTTGTCAACGATCTACACAAATACTCTGTCAAAGTGGAAGAAAAATTCTAACATTTGTAAAATAATTAATGAAAAATACAACACTAATACATCTTGATTACATACAGTGCCTTCAAAAAGTATTCATACCCCTTGACTTATTCTACATTTTGTTGTGTTAAGGCCTGAATCTTTGCACTATACACCATAATGGCAAAGTGAAAACATGTTTTTAGAATTGTTTGCACATTTTTTGAAAAGGAAATGCAGAAATATCTCATTTGCATAAGTATTCAACCCCAAGTCAATACATGTTAGAATCACCTTTGACAGCAATTACAGCTGTGAGTCTTTCTGGGTAAGTCTCTCTAAGAGCTTTTCACACCTGGAATGTAAACAAGTTGCACATTATTCTTGAAAGAATTTGTCAAGCTCTGTCAACTTGGTTGTTGGTCATTGCCAGACAGCCATTTTCAATTATTGCCATAGATTTTCAAGCATATTTAAGTCAGCTGTAACATGGCAACATCAATTGTAACATGGCAACATCAACTGTAACAAGGAACATTCAATGTCATCTTGGTCATGCCTGTTCACAACTGCATGGCCAGGCACTACAACACCTTCATTAAGTTTGCAGATGACACAACAGTGGTAGGCCTGATCACTGACAATGATGAGACAGCCTACAGGGAGGAGGTCAGAGACCTGGCTTGGGTGGTGCAAGAATAACAACCTCTCCCTCAATGTGATCAGGACAAAGGAGATAATTGTGGACTACAGGAAAAGGAGGACCGAGCACGCCCCCGTTCTCATCGACGGGACTGTAGTGGAGCAGGTTGAGAGCTTCAAGTTCCTTGGTGTCCACATCACCAACAAACTAGAATGGTCCAAACACACCAAGACAGTCGTGAAGTGGGCATGACAGAACCTATTCCCCCTCAGGAGACTGAAAAGATTTGGCATGGGTGCTCAGATCCTCAAAAGGTTCTACAGCTGCAACATCGAGAGCATCCTGACTGGTTGCATCACTGCCTGGTACGGCAACTGCTCAGCCTCCGACCGCAAGGCACTACAGAGGGTAGTGCGTACGGCCCAGTACATCACTGGGGCCAAGCTTCCTACCATCAAGGACTTCTACACCAGGTGGTGTCAAAGGAAGGCCCTAAAAATTGTCAAAGACCCCACCCCAGTCATAGACTGTTCTCTCTACTACCGCATGGCAAGCGGTCCCGGAGTGCCAAGTCTAGGACAAAAAGGCTTCTGCTCAGCGCTTTTATTATCCCCAAGCCATAACACTAATCAAATGGCTACCCGGACTATGCATTGTGTGTTTGTGTCCCCAACCCCAGTGTATATTTGCCATTTGTTTTAGTTTATTGTCCTGCTGAAAGGTCAATTTGTCTCAGTGTCTGTTGGAAAGCAGACTGAACCAGATTTTCCTCTAGGATTTTCCCAGTGCTTAGCCGAATTTGGTTTATTATTATCCTAAAAAAAACTCCCCAGTCCTTGCCGATGACAATCATACCCATAACATGATGTAGCCACCACCATGCTTGAAAATATGAAGAGTGGTACTCAGTAATGTGTTGTGTTGAATTTGCCCCAAAAATAACACTTTGTATTCAGGACAGTTAATTTCTTTGCCACATTTTTTGCACTTTTACTTTAGTGCCTTATTGTGAACAGGATGCATGTTTTGGAATATTTTTTATTCTATACAAGCTTCCTTCGTTTCACTCTGTCATTTAGGTAAGTATTGTGGACTAACTACAATGTTGTTGATCCACCCTCAGTTTTCTCCTATCACAGCTATTCAACTCTGTAACTTTAGTCACCATTGGCCTTGTGGTGAAATTCTTCTCTGGCAACTGAGTTAGGAAGGACGCCTGTGTCTTTGTAGTGACTGGGTGTATTGATACACCTTCCAAAGCGTAATGAATAACTTCACCATGCTCAAAGGGATATTCGATGTCTACCAATAGGTGCCCTTCTGGTATTTGTGGTTGAATCTGTTTTCGGAATGTACTGCTCGACTGAGGGACCTTGCCATTATCTGTATGTGTGGGGTACAGAGATGAGGTATAGCCATTCAAAAGTCATGTTAAACACTATCAATGCACACATTGAGTCCATGCAATCAACTCATTATTTGACTTGTTAAGCACATTTTTACTCCTGAATGTATTTAGACTCGTCATAACAAAAGGGTTTGAATACTTATTGACTCAAAACATATCAGCTTTTCATTTGTTATTCATTGTAAACATTTCTTAAAACATAATTCCACTTTGACATTATGGGGTATGGTGTGTAGTCCAGTGACACAACATCTCCATGTAATACATGTTATATTCCGGCTGTAACACAACAACATTTGGAAACAGTAATGGTGTGGGAATACTTTCTGAAGGCACTGTATGATAATCTACACAGATTGAAGAAGATGCCCCAGTCCATGCCAGAGTACGCTCTCACCCGAAACTACCTGGATCTTATGGTGGAATTGCCCTGGAGCAAAAGTACCACAGGTATGCACAGTACACCACTATGACACCACTACAATCTCAGATTCATTTCTTTATTCTTTTACACTTTATTCTTTGAACTTAGAAATGTACATATCCATACATACAGAGCACATCATATGCACGTTATACCTTGAAAATCTCTAATGGGATAGGGCATTTTTTGGGGACAAGGGGTAGAAACCAAAGTGTACCCCGAGGAAGTCCACCACAGCTCTCTTTTTTGAACTCTGTTCAAAATGGGATTAAAGGCTTCTACCACTGGAGGGAGCTCAATATCATATTTTGTCACTGGTTGCTTTGTCCTCTATAGCCAGTCATTAGACACTGAGAGTATTGGGGACATTTAGATGATTCAGCATTACCACACAGGGGAGTCCATACCATATGTCTGCTTAGTCATGTAGCGACATAAAACAATACTTGTTATTACAATCTAGATGAATGGTTATCTTAATCACTTGGTTGACATTAGATAAGCTCTTTGACAATATTCACGGTGTTGGAATTAAACCCTGATCTGCATTGTCTCTGCAGACTGTCTTGATATCCGTGCTGCGCGGGTGCTGTTGGACAGTGACCACTATGCCATGGAGAAGCTGAAGAGGAGAGTGCTGGAGTACCTGGCTGTGAGGCAGCTGAAGAGCACCCTCAAGGGGCCCATCCTGTGCTTCGTGGGGCCGCCTGGGGTGGGAAAGACCAGTGTGGGGCGCTCCATCGCCCGTACCCTGGGCAGGGAGTTCCACCGCATTGCCCTGGGAGGGGTGTGTGACCAGTCTGACATCCGTGGGCACAGGTACACTGGAGAGGGCAGAGAACGGAGGTGGGGATTAATAGGTGGGCAGGCAAGCAGCTGTGTCTGTAAATTGTATTCTGCACAGGAAATGAAACCCCTATAGATATTATATTCTGACTTAAGCGAGTGGGGAGGGTAAGTCCAGTGCCGTTTGGAAGCAGTGCCGTTTGGTTGGGTTGTGTTTTGGAGGATGCGCGGCTCTCAACCTTCGCCTCTCCCGAGTCCGTACGGGAATTGCAGCGATGTAACAAGACTGTAACTACCAATTGAATACCACAGAATTGTGGAGAAAAAGGGGTAAAAATATAGATTTTTAACAAGGATTCACCTGGTCAGTCTGTCCTGGAACGAGCAGGTGTTCCTAATGTTTTGTATACAGCCCTCTGTGAGTAATCCTGAGAGGGAAAACTAGGAGTGGAAGCATGATGTAATCTTTCATGTTCAAATGGTTCGCCTGTCACTATGGAGACTCGGCGGGATGATGACATCTCAGCCAGCAGGTCCTTCCTGTGTCTCTCAGCCAGTCTCTGAGTTCATCCATAGCCCCCAGTATCTAGTCTCATGCATCAATTGTGACACCAAACCACCCACCACTGCAGTTTAGGAAGCTGCCTGTTGTGTGTTTTGATGTGGTTTCAGGTTGCATAGCGCATTTGTGTATACATATAAGTGTGGGGCCGGGATGTGAGTTAGGTTCATGCTGGTTCCACCTTACATGGTGTTTGTGTGCTGTGCTGTAGTGTAGTGTTTGTGTAATTTTAAAATCAAATACGGAGAATACAAGCGGTGTAGACTGTGAAATCCTTACTTACGAGCCCTTTCCCAACAATGCAGAGTTAAAGTAAGAATGTGCAAATAAAAATAGTAACACAATTAATAACAATCTCAAGGAGTACCGGTGCAGAGTCGATGTGTAAAAATCGTCTGTCCTTGGTTGCAACACTCACTACTGAGCTCCAAACTGCCTCTGGAAGCAACTTCAGCACAATAACTGTTAGTCGGGAGCTTCATGAAATGGGTATCCATGGCCAATCAGCCGCATACAAGCCTAAGATCGACATGCGCAATGCCAAGCGTCGGCTGGAGTGGTGTAAAGCTCACTGCCATTGGACTCTGGAGCGGTGGAAATGCCTTCCTCTGTGACGCTTCATCATCTGGCAGTCCCATGGACGAATCTGGGTTTGGCGGATGCCAGGAGAACGCTACCTGTCCCAATGCATAGTTCCAACTGTGAAGTTTTTCATGGTTCGGACTTGGCCCCTTAGTTCCAGTGACGGGAAATCCGAACGCTACAGCATGCAATGACATTCTAGACGATTCTGTGCTTCAAACTTTGTGGCAACAGTTTGGGGAAGGCCCTTTCCTGTTTCAGCGTGACATTTCCCCTGTGCACAAAGCGAGGTTCGTACAGAAATGGTTTGACAAGATCGGTGTAGAAGAACTTGACTGGCCTGCACAGAGGCCTGACCTCAACCCCATCGAACACCTTTGGGATGAATTGGAACGCTGACTGTGAGCCAGGCCTAATCACCCTATGTCAGTGTCTGACCTAACCAATGTTCTTGTGGCTGAATGGAAGCAAGTCCCCACAGCAAAGTTCCAACACCTAGTGGAAAGCCTTCCTATAAGAGGCTGTTATAGCAACAAATGGGGGAGCAACTCCATATTAATGCCTGTGATTTTGGAATGAAATATTCGACGAGCGGTCATGTACTTTTGGCCATGTAGTGTATATTCCACAATGTTGATGGATGAGTCCTGGGTGGATGAATCTTTGAAAATATTCCAATTAGTATTTTCAAAACAGTCCTGCAGTGTTGAGGCAGCCCCCTCGGTCCAGTGCCTCACTATCTGTGCTGGTGGCTCCCTCTTGAGTTGCTGCTTGTAGGCTGGGAGTGGGAACAGAGAGACGTGATCAAGGATGTTTGTGTATACATGGTCCAGCACGTTGTTTAAGCATCCTGTTTTGGCTTCCTTGTTTTTAGTCTTTCTCCTTCCATTGATTCTCTCTCCGTCCTATCATTATCTCACTGCACACCTGTCTTGTTTTGCTTTCATTTCCTTTCTGCACCCCATTTTCTGTTCTCTATGTACTGGTCTCTCTGTCTGACATGGTGCCCTTTCGCTCCCTGTCTCCAGGAGGACCTACGTGGGCAGCATGCCTGGCCGCATCATCAACGGGCTGAAGACGGTGGGAGTCAACAACCCTGTCTTCCTGCTGGACGAGGTGGACAAGCTAGGCAAGAGTCTGCAGGGAGACCCTGCCTCTGCCCTGTTGGAGGTGAGAAACCTGGGACCTCCAGACCAGGGGGCAGCTTCATGGTCTCTGATACAAACAATATGGAGTACAAAGGGGAAGAGGTAGGAAAGGAGTGAGGGATTGAGTGATACAGGGAGATGGACAGAGACTCATCCAGACAGCCAGGCAGAGAGAGGGATACGATTCTACGTAGATTATATATAGAGGATGATGGAGGAAACAAGTAGTATCAAATAAGTCTGCATGTATGAAGTCAACACCTGTCTGATCTCTAGAAAGACCCAGAGGTCCCCTGGAGGTAGGTCTGTGACCTCGGCTGGTTCACCTGGTCCTGCTCCACTTCCTGCTGGAGTTATCAGCTCCTATGGTGCATCACCGTCCCACTTCACCTCCTGGAAACACAATGGGAGAGGAGGGATTAAGAATCCCCATCACAGTGATGGACGGAGACAAATGAGCACTGTAGTGTCCACACTCACTCACTCACTCACTCACTCACTCACTCACTCACTCCATTACCACACAGGACTACATTACCACACAGGACTACATTACCACACAGGACTACATTACCACACAGGACTACATTACCACACAGGACTACATTACCACGCCAGTAGATAAAAGGATTAAAGCAAACAAAGGGACAGAGGGAGCATGTGGAAGCATGCAAGATGGCTTTTGAACTAGGAGTGTGTGAAAGTGTGTGTAACAGAGAGACAGTGAGTGTGGCATGTCTGAGTAGTGCGCACCATTCCTACTCACTCACCACTGAATGTATGTGAGGAGTCTCAAATTAAATTAGTGTAATGGCCTGAAGACGTGAGTCGCTATGTTTAGGTGAGCGGGATACCTACCTATCTGCAGCAGTGTGATAGCCTTGCTGATACCAGGAGAAGATTCATCTCTGGGAATGCATTACAGCTAGCTCCGATAAGAGCCCCACTAGCCTCAAGTCCAAGCTTGACCCCCAATTCGGAATGGTGCGGACTACTCAGACATGCCACACACACTGTCTCTCTCTGTTACACACACTTTCACACACTCCTAGTTCAAAAGCCGTCTTACATGCTTCCACATGCTCCCTCTGTCCCTTTGTTTGCTTGAATCATTTTATCTACTGGTGTGGTAATGTAGTCCTGTGTGGTAATGTAGTCCTGTGTGGTAATGTAGTCCTGTGTGGTAATGTAGTCCTGTGTGGTAATGTAGTCCTGTGTGGTAATGTAGTGCTGCGTGGTAATGTAGTCCTGCGCGGTAATGTAGTTCTGCGCCTGCACGGTAATGTAGACATGCGCGGTAATGTAGACATGCGCGGTAATGTAGTCCCGCGCTGTAAGGTAGACATGCGCGGTAATGTAGTCCTGCTTTGTGTGAGCCAGTGTTTGCAGAACACATCACAGCCAAACCAAAACTTCAGGCTCAGTCACAGAATTACCCATCAGGTCCACTGTTCTGCTGCATTCAACATTCCACCTTCTTACTCCCACTTTCCCTCTCACTCTCTCTATTTTTCTTCCTCTCTCTCTGCTTGGGTGCCCAGAGGGATAGAGAGAGGCAGAGCAGGGAGGAGGAGAAGGGATGTGGGGGAGGAAGCAAAGCAGAATGATTTGTTTATTGCCCCTGGCAGTGTGAAGTCTGAACCAACAATTCACAGACACACACAGTGTAAATGTTTCTACATCTGCAGCTGGTAGACATGCAGCTCATTAGTAATGGTCGCTAACCAGTTGAGTATAATGAAATATGCATTCCTGTTGCTGAGTGTTAGCTGTGCTCCTAATACTGAGTCTCTTCTGTGTCTGCCTGACTCCCACCAGGTCCTGGACCCAGAGCAGAATCACAGCTTCACAGACCACTACCTCAACGTGGCCTTCGACCTCTCCCAGGTCCTGTTCATCGCTACAGCCAACTCCACGGCCACCATCCCTCCGGCCCTGTTGGACAGGATGGAGGTCCTCCAGGTGCAAGGTCAGAGGCCAGAGGTCAAGGGTCAACTTGTTGGGCAGAGGGGTCAGCTGAAGGGGCATTGAGTACCTGTCTTGGCCATTGATTTATGTAGAATCAATGTAACTGGTTATTAACACATTAATAGCACACATCATGGTGTAGCCCCAAGACACAGTGGGCAGTTCCCCTCCGAGATTGATGTGGTGTTAGCCTGGATAAATATGGTAATGGCCTGTCAGGAAGAGGTGTTTATTACATTCTCTGGATCTGTATCTGATGTCCTCTCAGGGTACACTCAGGAGGAGAAGGTGGAGATAGCTCATCGTCACCTGATTCCCCATCAGCTAGAACAGCATGGACTCACCCCCCAACAGCTCCAGATACCTCAGGACACCACCCAGGACATCATTAGCAAGTACGAACACAAACACTCACACATACACCGGGGGTGCTTGACACACGCTAGGAGTGTGGCAGGTCAGAGAGAGGAGGGGAGTGACTATCGTTCTAGCAGGACAGAAGGGGGAGATTACCAGAGCCAGACAGGTTAAGACGGGTCGCAGAGGTCACCCACGGGTACATTTTTATTGTCACATGCTTTGTAAACAACAGGTGTAGATAAACAGTGAAATTCTTACTTGCCAACAATGCAATAGAAATATTTTTTTTGTATAGAAAATTACAAATGAGCAATGGTAACTTTGCTGTATTACATTTGGTACCAGTACCGGGTCGATGTGCAGGTGTACGAGGAAATTGAGGTAGATACACGACATGACTAAAAGTATATAGACACCTGCTCGTCGAATGTCTCATTCCAAAATCATGGTCATTAAGTCGGTCCCTCCTTTGCTTCGATAACAGCCTCCACTCTTCTGGGAAGGCTTTCCACTAGATGTTGGAACATTGCTGCGGGGACTTGCTTCCATTCAGCCACAAGCATTAGTGAGGGTGGGCACTGATGTTGAGCGTTCCAAAGGGGTTGAGGTCAGGGTTCTGTCATGGTGAAACAGGAAAGGGCCTTCCCCAAACTTGCCACAAAGTTGGAAGCACAGAATCGTGTAGAATGTCATTGTATGTTGTAGCATTAAGATTTCCCTTCGCTGGAACTAAGGGGCCTAGCCCGAACCATGAAAAACATCCCATCAGAGTCCCTGGGTTTGCGCCCAGGCTCTGCCGTAACCGGCCGCGATCGGGAGGTCCGTGGGGCGACGCACAATTGGCCTAGCGTCGTCCGGGTTAGGGAGGGATTGGTCGGTAGCGATCTCCTTGTCTCATCGCGCACCAGCGACTCCTGTGGCGGGCCGGGCGCAGTGCACGCTAGCCAAGGTTGCCAGGTGCACGGTGTAGCCTCCGACACATTGGTGCGGCTGGCTTCCGGGTTGGATGCGCGCTGTGTTAAGAAGCAGTACGGCTGGTTGGGTTGTGTATCGGAGGACGCATGACTTTCAGCCTTCGTCTCTCCCGAGCCCGTACAGGAGTTGTAGCAATGAGACAAGATAGTAGCTACTACAACAATTGGATACCACGAAAGTGGGGAGAAAAAGGGGTAAAATTTAACAAATAAAACATTTAAAAAAACATCCCAGACCATTATTTTTCCTCCACCAGACTTTACAGTTGGCACAGCATTGAGGCAGGTAGCGTTCTCCTGGCATCCGCCAAACCCGGATTCGTCCATCGGACTGCCAGATGGTGAAGCATGATCACCACTCAAGAGAACACGTTTCCACTGATCCAGAGCCAATGGCGGCGAGCTTTACACCACTCCAGCCGATGCTTGGCATTGCGCATGTTGATCTTAGGCTTATGTGCGGCTGCTCGGCCATGGAAACACATTTCATGAAGCTCCCGGCGAACAGTTATTGTGCTGACGTTGCTTCCAGAAGCAGTTTGGAACTCTGTAGTGAGTGTTGCAACAGAGGACATCCTATGACGGTGCCACGTTGAAAGTCACTGAGCTCTTCAGTAAGGCCATTTTACTGCTAATGTTTGTCTATGGAGATTGCATGGCTGTGTGCTCAATTGTATACACCTGTCAGCAATGGGTGTGGTTGAAATAGCTGAATCCACTAATTTGAAGACGTGTATATATATAGTGTATGTTCATATAGGTAGGGGTAAAGTGACAAGCCAACAAGGCAGATAATAGACAGTAGCAGCAGCAGCGTGTGGTCAAAAGGAGAGTCCGAGTAGCTATTTGGTTAACTGTACTGAACAAAAATATAAACGCAACATGCACCAATTACAGTTTACATAAGGAAATCGATCAATGGAAATTAATGTATTAGGCCCTTATCTGTGGATTTCACATGACTGGGAATACAGATATGCATCTGTTGGTCACAGATACCTTAAAAAAAGAAAGGTAGGGGCGTGGATCAGAAAACCAGTCAGAATCTGGTGTAACCACCATTTGCCTCATGCAGCACAACACATCTCCTTCACATAGAGTTAATCAGGCTGTTGATTGTGGAATGTTGTCCCACTCTTCAATGGCTGTGTGAAGTTGTTGGATATTGGCAGGAACTGAAATGCAGTATATCGTACACGTCGATCCAGAGCATCCCTAACATGCTCAATGGGTGACATGCAGGCCGTGGAAGAACTGCGACCTTTTCAGTTTCTAGGAATTGTGTACAGATCCTTGCGACATGGGGCCGTGCCTCATCATACTGACACATGAGATGACGGCAGCGGATGAATGGTACAACAATGGGCCTCAGGATCTCATCACAGTATCTGTGCATTCAAATTGCCATCGATTTAAATGCAATTGTGTTTATTGTCCATAGCTTGTAGCCATACCATAACTCCACTGACACCATGGGGCACTCTGATCACCAGGTTGACATCAGCAAACTGCTCGCCCACACGACGCCATACACACGGTCCTGCCTTCTGCCCGGTAAAGTTGAAACCGGGATTCAAACCAGGGAAGAGCACACTTCTCCAGCGTGCCAGTGGCCATCAAAGGTTAGCCTTTGCCCACAGTATGTCGCCTAACTGCAGTCAGGTCATGACCCTGGTGAGGATGATGAGCAAACAGATGAGCTTCCCTGAGACGGTTTCTGACAGTTTGTGCAGAAATTCTTTGGTTTCATCAGCTGCCCGGGTGGCTGGTCTCAGACGATCCTGCAGGTGAAGAAGCTGGATGTGGAGGTCCTGGGCTGGCGTGGATACACGTGGTCTGCGGTTGTGAGGCCAGTTGGACGTACTGCCAAATTCTTTAAAAAGATGTTGAAGGTGGCTTATGGTAGAGAAATGAACAAATTATCTGGCAACAGCTCTGATGGGCATTCCTGCAGTCAGCATGTCAATCCCATGCTCCCTCAACCTGAGACATCTGTGGCATTGTGTTGTGTGACAAACCTGCACATTGTAGTGGCATTTTATTGTCCCCAGAACAAGGTGCACCTGTGTAATGATCATGCTGTTTAATCAGCTTCTTGATATGCCTTGAGAAATTCTCCCTAACAGGGATGTAAACAAATTTGTGCACAAAATCTGAGAGAAATAAGCTTTTTGTGCACATGGAACATTTCTGGGTTCTTTTATTTCAGCTCATGAAACATGGGACCAACAATTCACATGTTGCGTTTTATATTTTTGTTCATTGTATTTAGCAGTCTTATGGTTTGGGGGTAGAAGCTGTTCAGGAGCCTTTTGGTCTTAGCGCTACAGTACCGTTTTGCTGTGCGGTGGCAGAGAACAGTCTATGACTTGGGTGGATGGAGTGACAATTTTTAGGGCGTTTCTCTGACACCGCCTGGTATTGAGGTCCTGGATGGCAGGGAGTTCGACTCCAGTGATGTACTGGGCCGTATGCATTACCCTCTGTAGCGTATCTTGATGCAGCCAGTCAAGATGCTCTCAATGGTGCAGCTGTGGAACTTTTTGAGGATCTGAGGGCCCATGCCAAATATTTTCAGTCTCCAGAGGGGAAGAGGCGTTGTCGTGCCCTCCTTACGACTGTGTTGGTGTGTTTGGACCATGATAGATCCTTAGTGTTGTGGACATCAGAGCATGCTGCAGATGGGGCCAGCACCTATCAGCATGGCCAGGGGGGAGATTGTGATGTCTCAAACAGTCACACTGTCATTTTAACCATCATGGTTGATGATAGCGGAACTGTGTGTGTGTGTGTGTGTGTGTGTGCGCACGCAGGTACACTCGTGAGGCCGGTGTCCGGTCCCTGGAGAGGAAGATCGGTGCGATATGTCGAGCAGTGGCAGTGAAGGTCGCAGAGGGTCACAATGTTACCAAATCAGAGGCCGCGCCTGCTGAGAGCGTCCCCCAGGGAGCTGAGCACGGAGGTAGAAAAAACAGCAGGGGAAAGCCACTCTCTGTGGGGCAGGAGGGAGGACTGACTGACTGGCACAGCTACAGTATCAGGCCCTGCCCTCAAACATACTGCAGTGGTGAGCTGGTCTCAGCAGTGCCTCAGTGGCCTGCTGTATTCTGCATAAATACAGACTAGCACTCCCCACAGACAAGCTGTGAAATCACAATATCTGCCCCTGGAGGCTGGAGCTAATTCAGTTGTTAGGAACAGACATGGCTATATCATACTATGTACACTACCAGGTGCTCCCTCCTTCCCTCCAGTGAGCACCGTCACCTCACACACTTTCACACCGCTGGTTGGTTGTGCAGTCCCTGACTACAAATCTGCTGACCAATGCACAATGCCCTCTCAAACATAAAGGCACGCATGCTCACACACAGTACACACACACGTCATCCCCCTTCTGAAGGGTATGGGGGGGGGGGGTAATCCTGCTAACAGACGGCCTCACGACCACATGCCCCCTGCCTTCCCTCCCCCAGTGTCTCTGTGCAGCAGCTCTTGTGTAACAGGAGAAATCACACTGGCAGTTAACACGGCCTGAGCCGAGAGAGGGGGGGGAGTGGGGGCAGAACAGAGGGGTTTTATGGCTCTGTTGCCCTATTGAAACAGATTTGGACTGCCCCCCCCCCTCCCAGCCCCCTCGCTTCTGTGTAACCACTCCCACTACAAAACAGCAGCAGATGAAAAGAGAGAATGACACTCTTCCTCTGCTCTTTGTGTAAATGGCTGTCTGTTGCCAGGTAACGGTGACATTATTGGCAGACCGAACAAAGAGTTGTGAGGAGGAGTGTGTGCGTGCTGTGGAGGGGGGTCTGTGTCTTTCTTTTCTCTACCAGCTGCTCCATGACTGGCGGCTCATGACAGCTGTCACATGACCAGTTAGGAGCACGGCTGTTGTTCCTTTGCCCACCTCTCTCCCCTGGTTGTATCCTTCGTTTCATCCCTCGCTTTGTTTTCTTTCATGGCACTAGACAGCACAAAGAGGGACTGTCAGAGCTGATTTATATTACACATTCACTCACTACATAGATATGTCAGTCCATAAAGACTGCCCTCAGTTATCCCCCCTCTTTAACTATCCATTAAGTGTTTGTAAAATAGTGTTGTGCTACAGTGTATTGTTGCCACTGAATGGACTAGCTCTGTTGAGGGGAACACCATGCTCCTCATCCACTTTGCATTGGTAGTCAGGTCACATGACCAGTGATCAGCATGTGCATAATAAGAGGTCTGGGGAGGCTGTGTTGTGTACAAGAACAACCACTCAGACATGCACTATGTGCACACACACACACACACACACACACACCTTGTTGTTTTACATCCTTCTCCAACCTCTCAAATGAACTTTTGCTGTTGCTAATATTTCTATTAATCTCTATAATTTGCTCACCTGCTTTCTATGTTCTCATTCTCTCTGACCTCGTGTGTGTGTGTGTGTGTGTGTGTGTCAGAGGGGAAGCGAGGGCGGAGGGCAGAGGAGCCTGACGGGGTGTCGGCAGACATGGCAGCGCCCCCAGATATGCCCATCGTCATCGACCACATCGCGTTGAAAGACATCCTGGGGCCGCACGTCTTTGAGATGGAGGTGAGAGAGGGTAGGAGTTGGCACTGTCTGGCCCAACACACTGCACTGAGAAGACTGATGCACTGGAGAGAGAATGATGACATTGCAGATTGCAGCAAATACAGCAGGATGATTCTCTACTGTGGGAAGCACATGTATAGAAAAGCCTTGTCATGCAGAATTAAAGCCAAAGTGTTCTTATGTACCCATAACATTGGTCCTCTTGAGCGAGTGAGAGACAACTATAAACATGCACTTCTAACTGTACTAGTTGGCAGACTTGAAGGGTGCAACTTTAAAACAGTACTCTAGTGTACTATAGATGCACCTAAATGTGCCAACTTGTGATTAGGTTGCTGTTGCTGCAGGCTTAAAGCAGTGTAGCTGTGCTGGAGAAAGTACACACTTATGTTACTAATGTAGCTTAGCATTCCATTCATACCCATGGGATTTGGGGGCGGAGTGGGTTGGGGTGAGGGGCTCTCGAGCTCTCACAGAGGGACTGGAATGTGCCTGTGTTGTGTGTACAGCAGGGAGAGCAGAAGGAGGGTTATTTGGAGGGAAGGCAGACCACAGCATTCTTCTAGTCCTCACTGAGCATAGGATACTGAGGACTACAACTAGTTTTCAAACATAGTAAACCCCATACTCTTACTCTCACCTCAGTGTTATTGGCTAATATAGCAGTGGTGTGTAGATGACTACAGATCCAGTACCTAGGTGTCTGTATATACTGAGTATACAAAACATTAACAACACCTTCCTAATATT
Organism: Oncorhynchus mykiss; assembly: GCF_057628025.1. Taxonomy (NCBI): domain Eukaryota; kingdom Metazoa; phylum Chordata; class Actinopteri; order Salmoniformes; family Salmonidae; genus Oncorhynchus; species Oncorhynchus mykiss. The sequence continues at coordinate 68,878,993 of NC_143023.1, read as the reverse complement.
GAGTTGCACCCCCCTTTGCCCTTAGAACAACCTAAATTTGTTGCGGCATGGACTCTACAAGGTGTCGAAAGCGTTCCACAGGGATGCTGGCCCATGTTGACTCCAATGCTTCCCACAGTTGTATCAAGTTGGCTGGATGTCCTTTGGGTGGTGGACCATTCTTGATACACATGGGAAACTGTGTGTGAAAAATTCAGCAGCATTGCAGTTCTTGACACACTCAAAAAAAAAAAAATATTTAATCTGTCTCCTTCCTTTCATCATTTCTCTGATTTGAAGTGGATTTAACAGGTGAACTCAATAAGGGATCATAGTTTTTACCTGGATTCACCTGGTCAGTCTAGGTCATGGAAAGAGCAGGTGTTCCTGTTTTGTACACTCAGTGTAGATGACTGTGTTCCTCTCCCTGGTCGTGTCCAGGTGTCGGAGCGTCTGACACTGCCGGGCGTGGCCGTCGGCCTGGCCTGGACCCCCCTGGGAGGGGAGATCATGTTTGTGGAGGCCAGCCGCATGGAGGGTGAGGGCCAGCTGACCCTGACTGGACAACTGGGTGACGTTATGAAGGAATCTGCCCACCTGGCCATGAGCTGGCTGCGCAGCAATGCCAAGACCTACCAGCTGACCAACCGTGAGTGAAGACACACAACAAAATGCATTTTGCCTTAGCTTTGCTACTCATTTACGTCCATATCAAAGCAATACACAATGACGGCTGAAGGACTGTGTGTGTCTGTCTGTCTGATGTAGTGGTCGGTGGTTCAGATCCTCTTGAGGGGACAGACATCCATCTGCACTTCCCAGCAGGAGCAGTCACAAAGGACGGCCCATCGGCTGGAGTCACCATGGTAACGGTCCTGGCCTCGCTGTTCAGTGGGCGCCTGGTACGGTCCGATGTGGCCATGACTGGAGAGATCACTCTGAGAGGCCTGGTGCTGCCGGTGAGACACAACTACACATCCTTTCCTCCACTCCGGACTGCATGTGCTGCAGTAGAAATAGAATGAAAAGAATGGGAGTCCCCATTCAAGTCAATGACGGCATAATGTGTGGACTGGCAGCCATTGCGTGTGTACCCATATGAACAAAGCAGGAAGTGTACCCATCAATATGTGCTGTGATTTGTTGATTCAACTCAACTGACATTACAAAATACATTCCATTGCATGAGCAGTTAACTAGTGGTGGGGTGTCTACTACAAAATAATAGATTGCTTGCCCGTCAACTCCAATTTCTGGGTGTCGTGCGTAGTGGAATCGACCCCTAAGATTCAGTATTTTTGTAACGGAGGAGACTGACTAGGCTAGTTGCCATAGGCTACTTCAGAGAACACAAACTCGCATCTTTCACAGCAAAGAAAGGGCGAGCTAGTGAAGGAGAGCGAGGGGAAGGGCACAGCCAGACATAGGTAGGCAGGTCGGCCACCAGGCAGTCAGAGCTATGCATCGGTAATCTAAAGCTGTATCTCACAATTTCTTGCATATTTACTAAAGTAGGGGCTATCAATGAGTAGGCTAAGCTACAAACATGCAACAGACCGAAGACTGAACACACACACTGGCATCTTTCATAGTGAAGAGAAAGAGCAGGCGAGCTAGCAAGAGGGGCAGGCAAACAGTCGGAACCGTGCGTATAGGCTATGTCCTGATAATCTGTATCTCACAATGTTTTGTCTTGAAATACCTCGTAAATTCACCAAAAGTATATTCAAGTATAGTTTACAGTCGTGGCCAAAAGTTTTGAGAATGACATAAAATATACATTTTCAAAGTCTGCTGCCCAAGTTTGTATGATGGCAATTTGCATATAGTCCAGAATGTTATGAAGAGTGGTCAGATGGACTATGCAATTAATTGCAATTCCTCTTTGCCATGCAAATTAACTGAATCCCCCCAAAAAATTCCACTGCATTTCAGCCCTGCCACTAAAGGACCAGCTGACATCATGTCAGTGATTCTCTCGTTAACACGGGTGTGCGTGTTGACGAGGACAAGGCTGGAGATCACACTGTCATGCTGATTGAGTTCGAATAACAGACTGGAAGCTTCAAAAGGAAGGTGGTGCTTGGAATCGTTGTTCTTTCTCTGTCAACCATGGTTGCCTGCAAGGAAACATGTGCCGTCATCATTGCTTTGCACAAAAAGGGCTTCACAGGCAAGGATATTGCTGCCAGTAAGATTGCACCTAAATCAACATTTATCGGATCATCAAGAACTTCAAGGAGAGCGGTTCAATTGTTGTGAAGAAGGCTTCAGGGCGCCCAAGAAAGTCCAGCAAGCTCCAGGACCGTCTCCTAAAGTTGATTCAGCTGCGGGATCGGGGCACCACTAGTACAGAGCTTGCTCAGGAATGGCAGCAGGCAGGTGTGAGTGCATCTGCACGCACAGTGAGGTGAAGACTTTTGGAGGATGGCCTGGTGTCAAGAAGGGCAGCAAAGAAGCCACTTCTCTCCAGGAAAAACATCAGGGACAGACTGATATTCTGCAAATATCAGACTGCTGAGGACTGGGAAAGGGGATTTTACCCGATTGTTTGGGGCATCCGGAAAAAGCTTGTCCGGAGAAGACAAGGTGAGCGCTACCCTCAGTCCTGTGTCATGCCAACAGTAAAGCATCCTGAGACCATTCATGGGTGGTGTTGCTTCTCAGCCAAGGGAGTGGGCTCACTCACAATTTTTCCTAAGAACACAGCCATGAATAAAGAATGGTACCAACACATCCTCCAAGAGAAACTTCTCCCAACCATCCAGGAACAGTTTGGTGACGAACAATGCATTTTCCAGCATGATGGAGCACCTTGGCATTAGGCAAAAGTGATAACTAAGTGGCTCGGGGGAACAAAACATCAATATTTTAGGTCCATGGCCAGGAAACTTCCCAGACCTTAATCCCATTGAGAACTTGTGGTCAATCCTCAAGAGGTGGGTGGACAAACAAAAACCCACATCTTCTGACAAACTTCAAGCATTGATTATGCAAGAATGGGATGCCATCAGTCAGGATGTGGCCCAGAAGTTAATTGACAGCATGCCAGGGCAGATTGCAGAGGTCTTGAAAAAGAAGGGTCAACACTGCAAATATTGACTCTTTGCATCAACTTCATGTAATTGTCCATAAAATATTTTTTAAAATTATACTTCAGTATTCCATAGTAACATCTGACAAAAATATCTAAAGACACTGAGGCAGCAGTGAAAATGAATATTTGTGTCATTCTCAAAACTTTTGGCCACGACTGTACATCAATGAGTTGGCCTAGGGCGAAGCTATTCTAAATTGTGCCAGTGAATTGAAGTTGAACATCGCCAAAACGTCAGTTTAATTACACCTAAATGGGCGATGAAAGGTATTGTGCCTACGGCTTTTTTAATGAAACCCTGGCTGTTGATGTCCTAGTTAGTCAATAGATCGCAAAGCAGAGCATCCCCGATTCCCCACTGAGCTAAACTTTTTGGAAATGGCAAGTTCACTTTCTCATGCAAATACTGTCCAGTAGCTCAAATCAGCAGAATCTGGGGCATATTTATTAGGAGGGAAGTCTACCATGGATTGCTAAAATAAGCATTATGATCACACTTCAGTGTAAATATGATGGGGAGACCTATACATTTGGCAGCCATGCATGACTTATCAGTGTAGCCTATTATCGTTTAGACATGACATTTCTTCACTGCTAGAATACAAACCTCCGCCTCAGTCATAAGTCAATTGAATATATATTTTTTAACAAATGTTTAAATAATGAATCCTGTGTGAATTGTCCTCTGGAATAACACATATGCATGCTTTCATAATAATTACATGACTAACGTCTCTATCAATACTAGTCCCGTCCGAATAGGGGTACACAACACATCAAAGAATAGGCTTATCAGCGTGGAGAATGCGCCATATCATCCCATGGGAATCTGTCAAGGCTGCACACAGCTGAATTATCTCTGAAATAATCTACTTCCTACACATCTTCTATATTCAAACAAAATAGGCCTTTTATAAGTTGATAAGCAAATGGGCAGCAGCATGCTCATGCCAGTCCTCATTAGAATACAACATTTGTGTTCCTAGTAGGACTCTGCAATAATGTGGTGCGTAGCCAAAGACGACTCAAAATCCTGGAGTCGTTCACCCCTATAGTTATCATTTGAATGAGCATTCTACTTTACCATGGAAATGATTGCATCACAATACCAGGAAGACATTGCGAGTTTACCAGTCAAATTGCCAGGGTTAGAGGTTCCAAGCCCATTCTATTAATTGTTTGCTACAACACCTTACTTGTTTCAGCAAGGGGCAACAAAGTTTCATCGCGTTAAGAGTCCAAGTTATCTCAGAAACTGACTCAACCGCACGAATGCCCGGCCAGTAGTTTGTCCCCAAAAACCCCCAAGGTTATTTTATTTTCATAACTGTCTTCATCCTTAACCGTCAGTTATACGGTAATTGTGCCAGCCCTAATTCTGTCTGCAGGTGGGAGGGATCAAGGACAAGGTCCTGGCAGCTCACAGGGCCGGGGTGAAGCGTGTCATCATCCCAAAGCGCAATGAGAAGGACCTGGAGGAGATCCCAGCTAACGTCCGGAAGGAGCTGGACTTTGTAACAGCCAGCAATCTGGACGAGGTCCTGAACGCAGCCTTCGATGGGGGGTTCCCCGGAATGTCCAACCCTCTCACTCTACCACACATTGTCAGCAAACTGTGAGATGGGTCCCTGTAATATTACCACTCAGAGACGGTCTATGTCACACTCTGACTAACATACAGGAACTCCCATTCATCTTCCTGGTGGATATGGAAAGCTCATAGCACATTGTCGCTTCCATATATTAATTTGTATGAGGCAGAAACACACTGACCACATTATCTTTGTGGTGGGTGCATAAACAGGCAGTTATCAAGGAGGGTGTGGTTGTTACTGATCTGTTAGTAAGGAGGCTTCTGTGATGCAAACATGTTCTTTATCTACTTCAACACTTTCTTTAAGTTCACACAAAGAGGACAGGTTGAAATTTAGTGCCCTCCCTTATAACACCTGTTGCGTTTCCTTCATGGTGTTGCGGATTTGGATCTGACATTCAACATTTATGACCTGACTGGTCTGATCCTGGTGGAGTTCAGACTGAGTTAGGACAATCAATCACTTAGTTCTACTGTCTCTGCTGCATACTGGGTTGTTCTGGGAACTGGCTGAAGAATCCACAGTGTGGGGCTTATGTGGATTGTAACAGTACTAGTCAGTGATAGTTGTTCCAGTTGCTCTGCTGTAAAAGCTCTGGCTACGAAAATAACAAGACCGGTGACCTTGACCATGCTGTTCATGTCCCTCAGATTTAACATGACTGAATGAATGATGTTTACAGAGGCTTCATAATTGGCATCAGCATCAGAGGTCTGCTCAATATCCAGATAATTCTGCTGGTATGGCTTACACATGATTTTATGTGTAGATACAGGATGAGCGTGATTGCACAGTAGCTATACTATGTCATACTCCTAAGGGATACAGTCTCACTAAATAGCCCTGTAACAGTTGCATAATGAAAATAAAGAATTTCAATACAAATATTAAATTGCATAATTTGCGTGTGTGACGTAATGAAAGTACTCTGTTGAATGTGGTTGAGAATCAGCAGTGCGCGATGCAGCCTTCTTAGCAACAGCAGGGTTGTGGATCATCATTCTGATCACCACCCACTTAGCTCTACAACGATGATGAGCCAAGACAAGCTCCACCACAGTATGCCTGCTGCTTCCAGCATCTAGGCTATATGCCTTCCTTTGGGCCCAACGGGAGAAAGCTACTAAAATATGACTAGAAACCAACTACAGACAATACTAGCATCCTGTAAATATTAACAGTATTGTACGTTTCAGGGAAGGGAAAATAAGGCCTCATCTATGACGCCATCACGAGAGGAAACTACCCAGTGCTGTCAATCATGACTGGAACCACTTCACTTTGCACCACACACAGCAACACATTGAAATCCCACGACGGTTCCACCGCTTATGGACACCATGTTCTCTACTATACAGTCACTGTACACTAAATCAAATTGCTGCTTTGATTGAATGAGGACTAGGAAGGAAACAAGCACGTTCACCTAAACAGAATGAGCAGCAAAAAAAAGAAACGTCCCTTTTTCAGGACCGTCTTTCAAAGACAATTCGTAAAAATCCAAATAACTTCACAGCTCTTCATTGTAAAGGGTTTAAACACTGTTTCCCATGCTTGTTCAATGAACCATAAACAATTAACATGTGTGAATGTGCCTTAGGCAAGCTGCAAGGAGGCATGAGGGCTGCAGATGTGGCCAGGGCAATAAATTGCAATGCCCGTACTGTGAGACGCATAAGACAGCGCTACAGGGAGACGGGACGGACAGCTGAACGTCCTCGCAGTGGCAGACCACGTGTAACACCTGCACAGGATTGGTACAGGATGGCAACAACAACTGACCAAGTTACACCAGGAACGCACAATCCCTCTATCAGTGCTCAGACTGTCGGCGAGAGGCTGGACTGAGGGCTTGTAGGCCTATTGTAAGGCAGGTCCTCACCAGACATCAACGGCAACAACCTCGCCTATGGGCACAAACCCACCATCGCTGGACCAGACAGGACTGGCATTACAGAGAAGACATCCCCCTCTCTCATGTGGTACCCTTCCTGCAGGCTCATCCTGACATGACCATCCAGCATGACAATGCCACCAGCCATACTGCTCATTCTGTGAGTGATTTCCTGCAAGACAGGAATGTCAGTGTTCTGCCATGGCCAGCGAAGAGCCCGGATCTCAATCCCATTGAGCACGTCTGGGACCTGTTGGATCGGAGGGTGAGGGCTAGGGCCATTCCCCCCAGAAATGTCCAGGAACTTGCAGGTGCCTTGGTGGAAGAGTGGGGTAACATCTCACAGCAAGAACTGGCTAATCTGGTGCAGTCCATGAGGAGGAGATGCACTGCAGTACTTAATGCAGCTGGTGGCCACACCAGATACTGACTGTTGATTTTGACCCCCCCTTTGTTCAGGGACACATTCCATTTCTGTTAGTCACATGTCTGTGGAACTTGTTCAGTTTGTCTCAGTTGTTGAATCTTATGTTCATATAAATATACACGTTAAGTTTTCTGAAAATAAACGCAGTTGACAGTGAGAGGACGTTTATTTTTTGCTGAGTTTGACTGAATATAGCTGTTCCTGTTAGGGCCATTGCTGGAGGGAGATAATGCTTGAGGGTAGTGGTGTGAAGACAAAGCAGCAGCAGGGTCAGAGAAGGAGTGGTCTGTGTTTCCCAGTGGAGTGGGCTGGCAGGGTGCCAAAGTTCCTGGGGGCCTCTGGTAATTATGATCCTACAGCGCTAACCCTTCATTCACCAGCCAGAACACTGACGCCCCAGAGCCTCCAAACAGTACAGGGCTTCAGCTGGGGCGGCATTGGACTGGGAAGCGCACACACACAACGTACCATACTTAAAAATGCACCTCGCAGCACACACACACAACCCTAAAGACAATGACAGACCAGTAGGATTGCTGGCCGAGAGTACTTAGCACTTCTGAACAGTGCCGGCTGTAATTTGCAAACCAGTGGTGGTCGGTGCCGTTTTAAGATGAGGGAGGACGATTATTTTTTTATGAGCATGGCCTTATTTCTATTACAACATATTGGATGACTGCCATTCATATTCCATTCACCCAGTTCATTGTAACATTGATAGGTTTAGGCTACTACATGATACTCAAATTTTCCCTACACACATGACGTTGCTACAACTTAGCCAATAAATGAAAGTTTACAACATAAGTGCACACAGGTTCGAAAGAAAGATTTAAGGTGACACATTCAATACCACCTTGCACACTCTTGCCTGCATCAAGCTGATTTAGGGTGTAATCATTAGTCCAACAGTTGCAAACAAGTTTCTATTGGACAAATTCAGGTATGTTTATCCCCATTTAAGAAACATTTTAACAGAATGAATACACCCCTGATCACACACAAACAGTTCCCTTTCATAGCCACATACAAACAGCTTGTATTCCTTCTCACATCTACGAGCTCTCTCACCTTTGCCCTTCGCTTGTGGACTTCAATGCACAACACAGCTGTCTGACTAGGCGAAACAACTATTCCAAGCCAAACCTTCATATCATAACCGCTATACACAGCCTTTATCGTTGTCACCATATTAGCTAAAGTAACATCCTAGTCAACATAGTTCTATTAGCTAACACATTAGTGAACCCACTACAATCATGCAGTACAGTCAGTAAGCAGTTACACCGGCGGCATTAAATTAGTAAAACCAAAGGCTTACTTTGCCTTCTAAGAATTCCAGCTAGCTAAAATAGCATCCCCATGTTTGAGCCGGGTATTTGAGTTGGCTAAATTAGCTAGCTGCATTTGCTAGCTAAGTGAGGAAAAAAAATATTATATATATATATATATATATATATATATATATATATATATATCTATATAGAGCTAGCTCTCGCTCCCTCTTGCTACTCCATTTGGAAGAAATTTGTCCAAAATGTTTAACTGTTTCTCTCGCTTTGAGTCAACTATGCCACATTTTATGCACTGCTAGCTAGCTGTAGCTTATACTTTCAGTACTAGATTCATTATCTGATCCTTTGATTGGGTGGACATGTCAGTTCGTGCTGCAAGAGCTCTGATAACTTTGGGAGGACGTCCTCCAACCTTTCATAATTACTGTGGAAGTCTATGGAAGGGGGTGAGAACCACGAGCCTCCTAGGTTTTGTATTAAAGTCAATGTACCCAGAGGACGGAAGCTAGCTGTCCTCTGGCTACACCATGGTGCTACCCTACAGAGTGCTGTTGAGGCTATATTAGACCATTTCATAAGTGTTTTTGTCAATTGTTTGGTGATATGAATATATTTGGTAAAGTTTTATCTAGAAAGGATAACTTAATGTTACTGTTTTTATTAAATTCCCTGAGGATGGTCCTCCCCTCTAAGGAGCCTCCACTGTTGCAAATCGATTCTACATGTAGAAACGACGAGTGGTCCCTATAACACACAGCGCCGACAACAAGCGAACGAACAAAGAAACGGTCAGTCTAGTAGTGAGAGTTGTCCTTAAGCCTTTGATCAGCCATGTAGTCAGTTTTTTTCTGGATCGTGGTGGGCGTGGCCATTTGTGCAGATACCGACCTACGATTTTGGAAGCACTCTTGGCTACAGAATTTAAAAAAGGTAATTTCTTGCAATTACACACATTTGGTCATGGGTGGAAAGAAAATGTGCAGTATTAAAGCCAAATTTATGCTATGGGTTATGCCGGGCCCCACGCTATGACAAATATGCATCGTTTTTAGGTTCTACATGACTGTCTAGCTTTTGTGGTTTTTAGTTCTCAAAGATGATCTTATTTGAAAAAAATATCCATTATCTTTCATACATACTTTATTTGGTATTCGTCAAAGTTCACACTGAACTTACCATTCCCCCTCCATTTTTAATTTTTTTTACACGGGTAAAGCCATTGGACAAGGATAACGTGGTAAGATGGGAGGATAAGTGTGTGGTTGGAGTAAACCCCTGCCAATAAATGATGTTGCCTATAGCAGGTGTTCAACTTTTTCAGCTCAAGAGCTAAAATGAGAAATTTACTGTCCTCCCATTAACCAAATTAAGAGGAAAGTTTGCGACTATAGATGTCTTCTCCTAACTCACGGCCCACCTCCCACATGCCCAGGGACCACTTTGGGTCCCTACCCATAGTTAAACCCTGGCCAAGAGAAAAATCACAGGGAAAGGGGAAATTGCACAAGGTATGAAAAAGATAGATTTATTTAATGACAAAATAAAACAAAATAATGATGGGACCAGCAATAGTTCTACGTATCCAGAGATGTTTGGCTTTGCGTCACCCACTCCTCAAACAGAATGTAGACAAAGACTGACAAAACAAAGAGAAAAATCTAACTTACAAAATAAAATACATTGAAGTCTTCGAAAGAACGACACAATTTATCTACAAACACTGAAGATTAGCCTCAAGGTTACAGCCTTTTTCATTCATTAAAAGTCCTTACAAAAAAATGATAATGATAAATCTCCATTGAATAATAATATAACTGTAGAAATTGTCCCCATTCCTGGTCAGATATTCAGTGGTTTAGGCTAAAACTGTTAGGCTCCAGAGAGAGACCAAACTAGCTTCGTCTCAGCCAATGTCTGTGCACACAATATCAGGACCTTCTCTTCTCATCCAATGAGGGGGGGGACAGAACTAAAAACCAAAACAATAATGAACCGAAAGAAGTTAGTTTAACTTTGACTAAGCTGAAAAACGCAACATCTTCAAAAAATAAGTTGTTTTATATTCCCCATCCTCCCTCAAATTGACTCCTCCCACCGTGTCTATCCCCTGAGCCCCTTCTGCCAGCTTCCCACTGCAAACTGAGCCCATCTGTTGAAGTGTGTGCTCTGGGTTCAAGGGGCAATGCTGGATTATTCTCATAACATTAAGGTAAAAAAAGGATACCTTTACTTTAGAACTAATATTGTAATGAAGCTTAAAATTGAATCCCAGGGATAGAGTTCCATTGTTTTCATCAATCTAACCGATCTGAATGTTCTAAATCACATTGTTTGAAGACAACAGGTTCCCTGGGAAAGATCTTGCCCCCCTCCAAACCCCCCAGGTACAACTTCAGGTGTCCTGTAGTGTCTGAAATGTGTCCGAGTATGTGTGTGTGAGAGAGTGTGAGAGAGAAAGTGTGTGTGTGTGTGTGTGTGTGTGTGTGTGTGTTTGTTAGTGGCTGTCCATTTGACAGTCCTCAGCACATGGATATGGTGACGTTGATGCCCAGGTTTCCGTTCTCAGCAAACAGCTGCGCGATGGAAGTGTCAAACACTAGGCAGTCGCTGTTCATAATGGCAGTGGCGATGCCCTCATGGATGGAGCGGGGCGTGGCCTCCCAGGTGAGCCGTCGCCGGTGCCCGTTGAGCTCCAGGCGGTAGGCAAAGTTTTCTGCCTGCTTCCGCGTGCCAATCAGCTGCACAATGGCAAAGAACTGCTGGTGACCGTCGTACTTCTCCTGCTTCTCCAGGACCAGCATGAAGTGGAATCCGAAGCAGGATTGCATCATGACCCAGTCCACTGCCCCAGGCAGGTTAATGTCCGTGGCAAGGAACACGATGTCCTCGCCCTGCAGCGTGGTGATGGATTTGTGCTGGTGCATGAGGTGGGGCATGACCGCGTCCAACGAGCCCTGCCACTTACACGAGGCCCCTGGGCAGGGGCAGGAGTATGGCCGGAACTCACACAGCTCCTCGTGCTCTGCCTTGTCTGTGTGGGGCAGCGTCACCTCACAGCCCGACGACGCATACTTGCAGGGGAACAGCACAGAGTTGGCCACCTTCTCCATGGCCAGGTTCCTGATGGAGCCCAGCGGGCCCCGGCAGGTGGGGCAGCAAGTGAGCTTGGGCCGGCAGTTGCTGCAGACCAGGTGGCCGCTCTGGCACTGCAGGATGGGGGGCAGCACATAGTCGAAGCAGACAGGGCACTCAAACAGGCTGGCCAGGTCGCTGTTAGAGGCCGTAGTGCCGGACAAGGTGGGGACGCGCTGGGAGGGGGCGCACTTGGAGGTTCCTGTGGGCAGCGCTGTGGCGGTCTGGCGACTCATTTCTGTAGAGAAACAGGGAGAACACAGGTTAGACACAACGGGATAATAAATTAACTATACATTTGGTGTGAATGTAGTGAGGACAAACGTAATGGTTTCCATGAGGCTTGACCAATCACAGATTCTTAAAACAATAGTCATGGTTCATTCACATGCACAAAGGTCATATGTTAAACTACAAATGTTCTGAAGAATATCATGTAACAATTTCAAACGGAATGGAAGTGTGTGTAAAACAACAATCTAGTACAGGAACTCTGACCCTACGAGGTCCAGACTACTGCTGCTTTTCTGTTCTACCTGATAATTAAGTTGCACCCACCTGGTGTGCCAGGTCTAAAAATCAGTCCCTGGTTTTAAGCAGTGGAACTGGCTTCAAGGTCCAGATTTGAATTTGAGGGGTATGCTTTATTTTTTTATTTTTTTTACTGTTCATGTGTGCCGGTAGTTTACTGGCAACTGCCTTCTATTCATACAGGAAGAGCGGGTACGGTAAAAATAGTTACACTCAGTGCAAAGGAGTCTAAACAGAAGAGTACATAATGTACATGCAGCAGACAAAGTATTCAGACCTCGTCTTTCCCACATTTTGTTATGTTACAGCCTTATTCTAAAATGGAGTAAATCGTTTCCCCCCCTCATCAATCTACCCACAACACCCCATAATGACAAAGCAAAAATAGATTTAGAAATGTTTGCCAATGTATAAATAAAAACATTTGACATAAGTATTCAGACCCTTTACTCAGTACTTTGTTGAAGCACCTACAGAAAGTATTACAGGTTTTCATCAAGGATCTCTGTACTTAGCTCAGTTTATTTATCCCTTTATCCTGACTAGTCTCCCAGTCCCTGCTACTGAAAAACAGGTTCTCCCATCTCCACAGAGGAACTCTGGAGCTCTGTCAGAGTGACCATCGGGCTCTTGGTCACCTCCCTGACCATGGCCTCTCTCCTCGATTGCTCAGTTTAGCCGGGCGGTTTTTGCTCTGGCATGCACTGTCAACTGTAGGGACCATTATATAGACTAGAGGTCGACCGATTAATCGGAACGTCCGATAAATTAGCGCCAATTTCAAGTTTTCATAACAATCGGAAATCGGTATTTTTGGGTGCCGTTTTCCGATTATTTAAAAAAATATTTTAAAAACATGTATTTTTACACCTTTCATTTAACTAGGCAAGTCAGTTAAGAACACATTCTTATTTTCAATGACTGCCTAGGAACTGTGGGTTAACTGCCCTGTTCAGGTGCAGAACGACAGATTTTCACCTTGTCAGCTCAGGGGATCCAATCTTGCAACCGCACAGTTAACTAGTCCAACGCTCTAATCATTGCCCTCCACGAGTAGCCTACCTGTTACTCAAATTCAGTAGAAGCCAAGGTAAATTGTTAGCTAGCATTAAACTTATCTTTAAAAAAAGCAGACACATCGATGGCTCTGAACAAACTTTATTTGACTCTTTGCAAACTGGAATCCACACATCCTGAGGCTGCATTCATTGTAGCTGGGGATTTTAACAAGGCTAATCTGAAAACAAGACTCCCTAAATTGTATCGGCATATCGATTGCGCAACCAGGGCTGGTAAAACCTTGGATCATTGCTATTCTAACTTCCGCGATGCATATTAGGCCCTCCCCCGCCCTCCTTTCGGAAAAGCTGACCACGACTCCATTTTGTTGCTCCCTGCCTACAGACAGAAGCTAAAACAAGAAACTCCCACGCTGAGGTCTGTTCAACGCTGGTCCGACCAATCTGATTCCACGCTCCAAGACTGCTTCCATCACGTGGACTGGGATATGTTTCGTATTGCGTCAAACAACAACATTGACGCTGATTCGTCGCTGATTCGGTGAGCGAGTTCATTAGAACGTGCGTTGAAGATGTCGTTCCCATAGCAACGATTAAAACATTCCCAAACCAGAAACCGTGGATTGATGGCAGCATTCGTGTGAAACTGAAAGCGTGAACCACTGCTTTTAATCAGGGCAAGGTGACCGGAAACATGACCGAATACAAACAGTGTAACTATTCCCTCCGCAAGGCAATCAAACAAGCTAAGCGTCAGTATAGAGACAAAGTAGAATCGCAATTCAACGGCTCAGACAGGTATGTGGCAGGGTCTATAGTCAATCGCGGATTACAAAAAGAAAACCAGCCCAGTCACGCACCAGGATGCCTTGCTCCCAGGCAGACTAAACAACTTTTTTGCCCGCTTTGAGGACAATACAGTGCCACTGACACGGCCCGCAACCAAAACATGCGGACTCTCCTTCACTGCAGCCGAGGTGAGTAAAACATTTAAACGTGTTAACCCTCACAAGGCTGCAGGCCCAGACGGCATCCCCAGCCGCGCCCTCAGAGCATGTGCAGACCAACTGGCTGGTGTGTTTACGGACATATTCAATCAATCCTTATCCCAGTCTGCTGTTCCCACATGCTTCAAGAGGGCCACCATTGTTCCTGTTCCCAAGAAAGCTAAGGTAACTGAGCTAAACGACTACCGCCCCGTAGCACTCACTTCCGTCATCATGAAGTGCTTTGAGAGACTAGTCAAGGACCATATCACCTCCACCCTACCTGACACCCTAGACCCACTCCAATTTGCTTACCGCCCAAATAGGTCCACAGACGATGCAATCTCAACCACACTGCCCTAACCCATCTGGACAAGAGGAATACCTATGTGAGAATGCTGTTCATCGACTAGAGCTCAGCATTTAACACCATAGTACCCTCCAAACTCGTCATCAAGCTCGAGACCCTGGGTCTCGACCCCGCCCTGTGCAACTGGGTACTGGACTTCCTGACGGGCCGCCCCCAGGTGGTGAGGGTAGGTAACAACATCTCCACCCCGCTGATCCTCAACACTGGGGCCCCACAAGGGTGCGTTCTGAGCCCTCTCCTGTACTCCCTGTTCACCCATGACTGCGTGGCCACGCACACCTCCAACTCAATCATCAAGTTTGCGGACGACACAGTGGTAGGCTTGATTACCAACAATGACGAGACGGCATACAGGGAGGAGGTGAGGGCCCTCGGAGTGTGGTGTCAGGAAAATAACCTCACACTCAACGTCAACAAAACTAAGGAGATGATTGTGGACTTCAGGAAACAGCAGAGGGAACACCCCTCTATCCATATCGATGGAACAGTAGTGGAGAGGGTAGCAAGTTAAGTTCCTCGGCGTACACATCAAACAAACTGAATTGGTCCACCCACACAGACAGCATCGTGAAGAAGGCGCAGCAGCGCCTCTTCAACCTCAGGAGGCTGAAGAAATCCGGCTTGTCACCAAAAGCACACAAACTTCTACAGATGCACAATCGAGAGCATCCTGTCGGGCTGTATCACCACCTGGTACGGCAACTGCTCCGCCCACAACCGTAAAGCTCTCCAGAGGGTAGTGAGGTCTGCACAACGCATCACCGGGGGCAAACTACCTGCCCTCCAGGACACCTACACCACCCGATTTCACAGGAAGGCCATAAAGATCATCAAGGACAACAACCACCCGAGCCACTGCCTAGTCACCCCACTATCATCCAGAAGGCGAGATCAGTACAGGTGCATCAAAGCTGGGACCGAGAGACTGTTAAACAGCCACCACTAACATTGAGTGGCTGCTGCCAACACACTGACTCAACTCCAGCCACTTTAATAATGGGAATTGATGTAAAATATATCACTAGCCACTTTAAACAATGCTACTTAATATAATGTTTACATACCCTACATTATTTATCTCATATGTATACGTATATACTGTACTCTATATCATCTACTGCATCTTTATGTAATACATGTATCACTAGCCACTTTAAACTATGCCACTTCGTTTACATACTCATCTCATATGTATATACTGTACTCGATACCATCTACTGCATCTTGCCTATGCCGCTCTGTACCATCACTCATTCATATATCTTTATGTACATATTCTTTATCCCTTTACACTTGTGTGTATAACATAGTAGTTTTGGAATTGTTAGCTAGATTACTCGTTGGTTATTACTGCATTGTCGGAACTAGAAGCACAAGCATTTCGCTACACTCGCATTAACATCTGCTAACCATGTGTATGTGACAAATAAAATTTGATTTGATCCAGTTTAGCAGGCAATATTAACCAGGTGAAATTGTGTCATTTCTCTTGCGTTCATTGCATGCAGAGTCAGGGTATATGCAACAGTTTGGGCTGCCTGGCTCATTGCGAACTAATTTGCCAGAATTTTACGTAATTATGACATACATTGAAGGTTGTGCAATGTAACAAGAATATTTAGACTTAGGGATGCCACCCGTTAGATAAAATACAGAACTGTTCCATATTTCCGTATTTCACTGAAATAAACGTTTTGTTTTCGAAATGATAGGTTCCGGATTCGATCATATTAATGACCAAAGGCTCGTAGTTCTGTGTTATAATTAAGTCTGATTTGGTAGAGCAATCTGACTGAGCAGCAGCAGGCCCGTAATCATTCATTCAAACAGCACTTTCGTAGGTTTTGCCAGCAGCTCTTCGCAAGCACAGCGCTGTTTATGACTTCAAGCTTATCAGCCTAATGGCTGGTGTTACCAATGTGAAATGGCTAGCTAGTTAGCTGGGTGTGCGCTAATACTGTTTCAAACGTCACTCGCTTTTAGATTTGGAGTAGTTATTCTCCTTGCGCTGCAAGCGCCGTGGCTTTTGTGGAGCGATGGGTAACGATGCTTCGAGTGTGGCTGTTGTCGATGTGTTCCTGGTTTGAGCCCAGGTAGGGGCGAGGGGGAGACGGAAGCTATACTGTTACACTGGCAATACTATAGTGCCTATGAGAACATCCAATAGTTAAAGGTATATGAAATACAAATGGTATAGAGAGAAAGTCCTATAAATACTATATTAACGACAACCTAAAACCTCTTAGCTTGGAATATTGAAGTCTCATGTTAAAATGAACCACCAACTTTAATATGTTCTCATGTTCTGAGCAAGGAACTTAAACGTTAGCTTTTTTACATGGCACACATTACTTTCTTCTCCAACACTTTGTTTTTGCATTATTTAAACCAAATTGAACAAGTTTCATTATTCATTTGCGGCTAAATTTATTTTATTGATGTTTTATATTAAGTTAAAATAAGTTAATGTTAATGAAAATCACAATATTAAATTATCAAATAAAACAATTAAATCAGCCGATTTATCGGCATCGGCTTTTTTGGTCCTCCAATAATCGGTATCGGCGTTGAAAAATCATAATCGGTCGACCTCTAATATAGACAGGTGTGTGCCTTTCCAAATCATGTCCAATCAATTTAATTTACCACGGGTGGACTCCAATTAAGTTGTAGAAACATCAAGGATGCTCAATGGAAACAGGATCCACCTTGGCTCAATTTCAAGTCTCATAGCAAAGGGTCTGAATACTTATGTAAATAAGGTATTTCTATTTTTATACATTTGCAAACATCTATAAAAACCTGTTTTCTAAAAAAAAAACATACACCCTTATTCTAAAATTGATTAGAGTAACGCAACTCCAAAATGTGGAAAAAGTCAAGGGGCCTTTCGGCCTCTAGGAAGATGTTCTCTGTTGACAACCAGAGAGAATGGCATGTTCCTCTCTTAGCACAGCCCCAGTACAGTGGGCTGACTGGGACGTCCAGGAAGGCAGCCCTATACACTGATTGGCCCTTCCCTTCCTCCCGCTGAGGGTCAGCCTAGAGGTTCTGTGATATGCCCATCTGTCTATAAAGCCTGACCAGCGAAGGGCAAGCACAGAGCTTGGAGGCTATTTTTGGCCCAGGAGAGCAACACAGATTCATGGTTGCATAAAAAAAAAATATTTAAAAGAAGACTCCATACGGCAATGTGGACTAGGATGGATGCGAGAGCAGAGCACTAGTTTGCTTCCTGTCAGCTGTTCCCATGGTAACAGGCTGCGGTTGAGGCCTTTGTGGATGGGACGGCCCGCCGAGTGGAGGGAGGGCTGGATTTTCCCTGGGCCTGGCAGGAGCTGGGTGTGACCCACCCCTGGCCCTGCTGCTTTATATAACCCACAGCACAGCTCAGAGACAGGCAGGAAGACAGCCATGAGGCACTGTGCTCCAGACAAAAAAAATAATGTGAAATGGAGGGAAATGACTGCTGGGAAGCAGAGAGAGGGGGTAGACTGGGCAGCAGAGCTGTTCAGGTAAAGTTGAAGTCGGAAGTTTACATACACTTACGTTTGAGTCATTAAAACACGTTTTTCAACCGCTCCACAAATTTCTTGTTAAAACTAGTTTTGGCAAGTTGGTTAGGACATCTACTTTGTGCATGACAATTCATTTTTCCCAACAATTGTTTACAGACAGATTATTTCACTGTATCACAATTCCAGTGGGTCAGAAGTTTACATACACTAAGTTGACTGCCTTTAAACAGCTTGGAAAATTCCAGAAAATTATGTTATGGCTTTAGAAGCTTCTGTTAGGCTAATTGACATCATTTGAGTCAATGGTAGGTGTACCTGTGGATGCATTTCAAGGCCTACCTTCAAACTCAGTGCCTCTTTGCTTGACATCATGGGAAAATCAAAAGAAATCAGACAAGATCCCAGAAACAAAATTGTAGACCTCCACAAGTCTGATTCATCCTTGGAAGCAATTTCCAAACCCCTGAAGGTACCATGTTCATCTGTACAAACAATAGCACGCAAGTATAAACACCATGGGACGACGCAGCCACCATACCGCTCAGGAATGAGACGCGTTCTGTCTCCTAGAGATTAACATACTTTGGTGCGAAAAGTGAAAATCAATCCCAGAACAACAGCAAAGGACCTTGTGAAGATGCTGGAGGAAACGGGTACAAAAGTATCTATATCCACAGTGAAACAAGTCCTATAATCGACATAACCTGAAAGGCTGTTCAGCAAAGAAGAAGCCACTGCTCCAAAACTGCCATAAAAAAGCCAGACTATGGTTTGCAACTGCACTTGGGAACAAAGATCGTACTTTTTGGAGAAATGTCCTCTGGTCTGATGAAGCAAAAATAGAACAGTTTGGCCATAATGACCATCGTTATGTTTGGAGGAAAAAGGGGGGAGGTTTGCAAGCCGGAGAACACCATCCAAACCGTGAAGCACGGGGGTGGCAGCATGTTGTGGGGGCACTTTGCTGCAGGAGGGTCTGGCGCACTTCACAAAATAGATGGCATCACGAGCAAAGAAAATTATGTGGCTATATTGAAGCATCATCAAGACTGATCAGTCAAGAAGTTAAAGTTTGGTCGCAAATGGGTCTTCCAAATGGACATTGACCCCAAGCATACTTCCAAAGTTCTGGCAAATGGCTTAAGGACAACAAAGTGAAGGCCATCACAAAGCCCTGACCTCAATCCTATAGAAAATGTGTGTGCAGAACTGAAAAAGCATGTGCGAGCAAGGAGGCCTTACAAACCTGACTCAGTTACACCAGCTCTGTCAGGAGGAATGGGCCAAAATTCATCCAAATTATTGTGGAAAGCTTGTGGAAGGCTACCCAAAATGTTTGACCCAAGTTAAACAATTTAACTTCTTTGGGCTGGGGGCAGTAATGAGTAGCTTGGATGAATAAGGTGCCGAGAGTAAACCGTTTGCTACTCAGGCCCAGTTGCTAATATATGCATATTATTATTAGTATTGGATAGAAAACGCACTGAAGTTTCTAAAACTGTTTGAATGATGTCTGAGTGTAACAGAACTCACATGGCAGGCAAAAACCTGAAAAGGAATCCCTTCTGGGAGTGGGAAATCTGAGGTTTGTAGTTTTTCAACTCTTGGCCTATCGAATACAGTGTCTATGGGGTCAAATTGCACTTCCTAAGGCTTCCACTAGATGTCAGTCTTTAGAACCTTGTTTGATGCTTCTATTGTCAAGTGGGGGCAAATGAGAAGGGAATGAGTCAGAGGTCTGCCAGAGAGCCATGAGCTGGTGACGCACGTTCACGTGAGAGTTAGCTTGAGTTCCATTGCATTTCTGAAGACAAAAGGAATTCTCCGGTTGGAACATTATTGAAGATTTGTTAAAAACATCCTAAAGATTGATTCTATACATCGTTTGACATGTTTCTACGGACTGTAACGGAACTTTTCGACTTGATCGCGCGTCATGAATTTGGAATACTGGGCTAAACGTGCAAACAAAAAGGAGGTATTTGGACATAAATGGACATTATCGAACAAAACAAACATTTATTGTGGAACTGGGATTCCTGGGAGTGCATTCTGATGAAGATCAAAGGTAAGTGAATATATATATAATGCTATTTCTGACTTCTGTTGACTACACATGGCGGATATCTGTTTGGGTTGTTTTGGTCTCCGAGCGCTGTATTCAGATCATAGCATGGTGTGCTTTTTCCGTAAAGTAAAAAAAAAAAACTGAAACAGTGGTTGCATTAAGGAGAAATGTATCTATTTATTATTCCGTGCATAATTAGTTGCATCTTTTATCAATCTTATCAATGAGTATTACTGTAAATTGACGTGGCTCTCTGCAAAATCACCAGATGTTTTGGAACTACTGAACGTAACGCGCCAATGTAAACAGATCTTTTGATATAAATATGAACTTTATCGAACAAAACATACATGTATAACATGAAGTCCTATGAGTATCATCTGATGAAGATCAAAGGTTAGGGATTAATTTCTCTCTTTTTGTGACTACTCTTTGGCTGGAAAAACTGCTGTTTTTCTGTGACTTGGCTCTGACCTAACATAATCGTTTGGTTTGCTTTTGCTGTAAAGCCTTTTTGAAATCAGACACTGTGGTGGGATTAAAAGGCAACGCTACCAAATACTCATTGAGTGTATGTAAACTTCTGACCCACTGGGAACATGATGAAATAAATAAATAATTCTCTACTATTATTCTGACATTTCACATTCTTAAAATAAAGTGGTGATCCTAACTGACCTAAGACAGGGATTTTTTTTTACTAGGATTGAATGTCCAGAATTGTGAAAAACTGAGTTTAAATGCATTTGGCTAAGGTGTATGTAAACTTCAGACTTCAACTGTAGGTGTCATTAAGGCTGCCTGTGACCACATCTGCTTGGATAAAGCTCCACCTATTGATGGGCCTCTTAGCAAGCTGCTCTGGACACACAAGCAACATCTGTGGACCAAATTAGCACAGAACACAACAGGGCAAAGCCAAGACTAGCAGGGCTAAAACAAGAGCTATGTGTGGGTGCTGAGAAAGCAGCTTGTTGAGATGGAACAGTTGCACTTGGTGGCTGCTGTCTGGGCTATAAGTGTGTGAGGTTTAGTATGTGTGTGGGCGTGAGTGAGTGAGCACTTTAGTAGGAATAGTCTGCAGTGACGGTAACAGTATCTGCCTGTGTGTGGGTTGCTGCAGCCTGCATGAAGGCAGTGATGTGCTCCAGAGCAACAGGGAAAAGGGAGATGCAGACAGCTCTTTAGTCTGTCTCCAGGAGGCTGGAGGCTTTGGCATCAGCAGCCTCTATTTTACTCCCTCGTCCCAGAGTCTGTACTGCCTGCCACAGTGTCTGGCTGGATGCAGACTAGTGTTGTCACAATACCAGAATTTTGACTTCGATACTGGTTCCAGGTTTAGTATCACAAAAAAAAGCCATATTAGCCAGTCACGGAATGGTACTTGATCCAGCCCATAAAATACTCTGTTCAATCATTGGGCATCTTGAGTTCAGTATCATTACATTTTTTTATAAATTACTTTTTATTTTTACACCAGTCAAATACAATGAAGGATAATTAACATTGACATCTAAAAAAGGTCGGATTCGGTCAACATAGCCTACTCGAGGCACGGTACATTCAGATTAAATATTCACAAGACGGAGAGTTAAAGACAGTGCCTGTTGCGCACCACACATCCATCACCTTGAATCTGAGCAGAGGCGGTCAGCATTGGAGCTATTTATTTATCTATACTTAATTGTTTAAAACTTGGACGTTTGTAATTTTATGACGCATGTCTTCCCTTGTTTCAAAGTAGCCTAGCCAAAATACAACCATAGAACTGTTGAGGTAATTATTTGGCAAGGAATTATTATCCCATTGTCACCAGTAATTTTTTCATTATCTATTTATTTTCAAAATCAAAAGTTATTTTATTGCCCAGCTGCCAAAGACTAGTATTATGTCAGTCATTAGTAACCCATGCTAGGTGATGCATCTTTTGATCTCCCCGCTCTCTTAATTTCTAAGGGATATTTTTATCTCGGTCAAATGAAAACGCTCACGCATGCAGTGGACTTTTGAGACTGATGTTCTCAATAATTGCATTTTGGAACATGTGCAGCACATAGTTGTATTTCTTCATATCATAAAGCTCAATCAACATTAAGCTAAAGGGTCTGCTCGGTTGCATCACCCTCATTGTTTTGTTTTTTTAATGTGCAGTGGTTGTATGAATTTTGTCTCTGTTTTGAACGTATATATTGTTTTTATTGTTCTAGGGACGACCTTAACTTAGATCTCTAGAGGGAATCATTGTGTATAAAGTATTTGGCTGTAATTGTAATGTTGCAATATTTTACAGGCTATCAAGGGTGGCCAACCATAAACTAGGTAAATCAAAATATAACCTAGGCCTATCTACAATACAGGTGAATGAATATTTACTAAGGAGTGTGCATGCATTGAGTTATTGAGCTTGTTTGGCTGATTTTGTGCGCCTACAAATGACAAGGCAACAGTAAACATGTCGTCCCCCACGAATGATGCAGCAGCCTTCGGGAGAGACGTGAGAGAGACCGAATAAGTGAATTCAATGTTTTTGGTGGCAAACAGCATATTTCACATTATGGTTTGCACATTGTCACAAAGTACTAGGGCAGTGAACTGAGGTTAGCTTTAGCCGTCAGCCAGCAAAGGAAGTTTGCCTACAAAGCTGGAAGCTACCGGTATCTTCTTGCGTTGTAAAGTGTTTCAGCGTGTATGGACATTGTTTTGCGAACAGTATAAGAAAGCAGTTTCAAAATGTCTACATGCCATGTTGCATTCATTATTCAAGTGTTAACCCAGACTCCCAGTGCAGGTTAGCAATAATTTGGCTGCGCTGATACACAGGCTTGACCCGTGAGACACATTTGACAGAAGTACCAAAATAAACTAATTCTAGTAGCGAACCATATTTCATGTTCTAGTATCGGAAAAATAACCTAATTTTGGTATACCGTGCAACACTAATGCAGACACCCATGGGACTGGTGCCATAATGAGCATAAACAACACTGCTCTGAGAGTGCACACATTGGTGTGCCTGCAGTGATTCCCATTGGAGGAACCGGCTACATGAGTATTTCTCCTACTGAGGAAGAGGATAGACATTCATGATTTAGAACTAGGGCGTACAGGCCAGAGTAAGAGCAGCTGAGCAGAGGCCACTGCAGAGATCAGAACAAAGCACGTTCACCATAAATAGTGGAAATTATTCCAAGACTTTAGGGCTCAATGAACACTTGAAACAACCAGGTCTTGTGCCTCATTAAACATAACGTCTAAAGAACCATTTGACATCGTAATCATGCTTTTCTCATGCTAATGGTTAAGAGGGCAGAATGACTTAGCTACTAGACCTCTGGTAGGACTAGATGCGCAGTCAGAACTGTCTGTGTCCACCGTGTTCTTTGTTGTAGGATGGGCTGACTTGTGGTGCTAGTGGAAACTCTTCAGGTCATGTCTTTACACAGGAAACACAAGCGATTGTACCTGAATCACTTCAAGAGATGGGTCTAGCATTCCACCATATTTGAATTTCTTATTTATGTTCATACGTAGTAGGAACTACGTTTGGGGGGGGGGGGGGCCAGGTTCTGGTCAGGCACATGTGATAAATTGTGCAACAATCAAACAAGAGGGAGGTAAAGACAGTAGGTTGGGATTAGGTTGTGTTAGGACTCTCTCCTCCCGACCCGTGTGTTGGGAAGCTGGGGTGAATGGCACACGAGGACGAGATGCTCAATATGTCCCTCCAGATGGAGAGGAGTTGATTACTAAACCAGCTCAGGGTGATGACCTCTCCTCCATCTACCAATCACACTCACTGAACCTTCATTAGATGACCTCTACAATCCTCCAAACACCTCCCCTGCTTTATCAAACAAGCTGCTTCCCCTGGGTTAACCCAAACATTGACACAGACAAACACACGAGAAAGAAAATGTTGCTTGCCTTCGTCCATAAGATTCCCAAATAAGGCTTTCTTCTCTTGAAAAATGGGTAACTCTGAAAGGGGAGAGAGAAGAGAGGTTAACTAGTGGAGTAAAAACAATTCTTAAAAAGTAAGTCAAATGGAGCTGAGGTAGCCATAGAAACACATCAATCAACACCACTGCAGTCTCAGAGTTCTGTAAAGGCCCATATGCCCACCTTCTGTTCTCTGCAGGGTGACCATTCAGGGCTGGTCATAGTCAACAGTTCTAGCTATAGTATGAAGGTGGACATGTGTTGGGGACTGACTCAGACCTCCCCAAACAGCACAGATACAAATTAAGTGTTAAATCAGTGAGTTGTGGAAACAAAAATGTAATGGCTAGAGCCATATTAGCTAGAGTGCCACTACTGAGCGCTCTTGGCCTCGCACATTCCACTGGAAACTCACTGCTTCCATCATGCAATGGGTTAACACTACTAATGCAAAGTACATTACATGGAGCATCGATTTCCCTCTTCAGTCTGTTCTCAACACAACCTTTAGGCCTACTATCACATTACAACAACTGGCTACATCCTGACTGACACTAACATGGAAATATTTGACGAAATCAGTCCACTGATTGAAGTTTTGATTGTGGTCCTCTGTCGCTCAGTTGGTAGAGTGTGGCGCTTGCAATGCCAGGACAGTGGGTTCTAGAGGTCGACTGATTAACTTCTTATGGCTGGGGGGGGGGGCAGTATTGAGTAGCTTGGATGAATAAGGTGCCTAAAGTAAACGGTCTGCTCCTCAGTCTCAGTTGCTAATATATGCATATTATTATTAGTATTGGATAGAAAACTCTGAAGTTCCTAAAACTGTTTGAATGATGTCTGAGTATAACATAACTCATATGGCAGGCAAAATCCTGAGTTTAAATCAAAACAGGAAGTCAAATCTGAGCTTTGTATGTATTCACCAGAGTCCCCAATGAAATCCCCTTGAGATATTAATGATGTTGCACTGCCTAGGGGTTCCACTAGATGTCAACCATCAATAGAAATTATGAGACTTTATGGTGTTGTGGGAGTGAATGATAGCAGAATCAGTCAGGTGTCTGGCAGTCAGTCGTCTGGCAGTCAGTCATTTTCTGATCATGCTTATTCCTCATGGCAGTCACTTGCGTTCCATTGCTCACGAAGATAAGGAGTACTCCGGTTGGAACTTTATTGAAGCTATATGTTAAAAACATCCTAATGATCGATTCTGTACTTAGTTTGAAATGTTTCTTTGACCAGTAATATAACTTTTTGAAGTTTTTGTCCAATATAACGCTGACCAGAATGAGCGTTTGGATATGTATACCAAACGCACTAACAAAAGAAGGTATTTGGACATAAATAACGGCCATTTTTGAACAAAACAAACATTCATTGTGGACCCGGGATTCCTGGAGTGCTTTCTGATGTAGATCAAAGGGAATTTTTATCATGTAATTTGTTTATGTTCTTGTTTATGTTCTGAGCGCCGTCTCAGATTATTGCATGGCTGGCTTATTCCGTAAAGTTTTTTTGAAATCAGACACAGCGGTTGCATTAAGGAGAGGTATATCTATAATTCCATGTGTATAACTTGTATTATCATCTACATTTATGATGAGTATTTCTATTGAATGATGTGGCTATGCAAAAATCACTGGATGTTTTTGGAACTAGTGAATGTAACGCGCCAATGTAAACTCATAAACTCATTACGTGAATACAGTAAGAAGCCAAGGTAAGTTGCTAGCTAGCATTAAACTCATCTTATAAAAAAACAAATCAATCATAAATCGCTAGTGATAACTACACATGGTTGATGGTATTACTAGTTTATCTAGCGTGTTCTGCGTTGCATATAATCGATGCGCATTCGCGAAAAAGGACTGTCGTTGCTCCAACGTGTACCTAGCCATAAACATCAATGCTTTTCTTAAAATCAATACACAGAAGTATATATTTTTAAATCTGCATATTTAGCTAAAAGAAATCCAGTTTAGCAGGCAATATTAACCGGGTGAAATTGTGTCACTTCTCTTGCGTTCATTGCACGCAGAGTCAGGGTATATGCAACAGTTTGGGCAGCCTGGCTCATTGCGAACGAATTTGCCAGAATTTTATGTAATTATGACATAACATTGAAGGTTGTGCAATGTAACTGGAATATTTAGACTGATGGATGCCACCCGTTAGATAAAATACAGAACTGTTCCATATTTCACTGAAAGAATAAATGTTTCGTTTCCGGATTCGACCATATTAATGACCAAAGGCTCGTATTTCTGTGTGTTATTATGTTATAATTAAATCTATGATTTGATAGAGCAGTCCGACTGAGCGATGGTAGGCACCAGCAGGCTAGTAAGCATTCATTCAAACAGCACTTTCGTGCGTTTTGCCAGCAACTCTTCATTGTGCTTCAAGCATTGCGCTGTTTATGACTTCAAGCCTATCAACTCCCGAGATTAGGCTGGTGTAACCGATGTGAAATGGCTAGCTAGTTAACGGTGTGCGCGCTAATAGCTTTTCAAACCTCACTCGCTCTGAGACTTGGAGTAGTTGTTCCCCTTGCTCTGCATGGGTAACGCTACTTCGATGGTGTCTGTTGTCAATGTGTTCCTGGTTCGAGCCCAGGTAGCGGCGAGGAGAGGGATGGAAGCTATACTGTTACACTGGCAATACTAAAGTGCCTATAAGAACATCCAATAGCCAAAGGTATATGAAATACAAATCGTAGAGAGAGAAATAGTCCTATAAATACTATATTAACTACAACCTAACCTCTTACCTTGGAATATTGAAGACTCATGTTAAAAGGAACCACCAGCTTTCATATGTTCTCATGTTCTGAGCAAGGAACTTAAACGTTAGCTTTTTTACATGGCACATATTGCACTTTTACTTTCTTCTCCAACACTTTGTTTTTGCATTATTTAAACCAAATTGAACAGGTTTCATTATTTATTTGAGGCTAAATTGATTTTATTGATGTATTATATCAAGTTAAAATAAGTGTTCATTCAGTATTGTTGTAATGGTCATTATTACAAAAAAATAATATATATAAATATATATATATATATTTTTTAATCGTCCGATTAAATCAGTATCTGCTTTTTTTTGGTCCTCCAATAAATCGGTATAAAAATCATAATCAGTCGACCTCTAGTGGGTTCAATGCACAGGAGCATCTGCACGAATAATGTATGCACAAGTCTGTAAGCCACATTGGATAAAAGCTTCTGCTAAATGGCATATAGTCTTAATATGGATCCAAATCTCTGCACAGAACTCATGTCAGATTGGTTGTTTTATCATTTAAAACGTCTTCCGGTCTAGCACATTTGTTGAATCATGTAGTCTTTGTGTAGGGTAAATCTATGAATTCACGTCACTACCTCGTTAAAACATGACTTCTCTACGATGACGGCCGGTAAGGAGCACCAGAATCTAGCAGATGTGGGCTAAACCCAAAACAAACACTATCATGTGTATTAGCAGCTGCCTCCATGTAGGTGCCTGGCTTTGAGTAAGCGTGGCCTGGTAGAGGCGGCGAGTCTCTGCCTGCCCCCTTTCTGTAAACTCCGGCTGCTGTTTACTATCAAACACGCCGTCTGCTTGTGCCCTCCACACTGCTGCAGAGGAGAGGAACACACACCACTTCAAAGCAGCATAACATCCAAAACACAACAGAGGGAGACAACGACAGAGTTGGCAACCATGACAATTGTTCGGTATGTTTGTACAGAGGGTCAGAAAAACAAAAGCATTTCTACTTAACAAAACATGCCATTCTTTGTTCTCCACTCATGTCCAGTCTCTCTCACACCCCTGCATATACAAAGTATACAAAAAATGCCCTGCCATTCTTAGGATCTGCAGTGCCTTGCAGAAAACAAAGCCATTACTGGACAGAAGTGAACACCAGTAGGTATTTATGACACCACAGTTGCACCTCAGGTATAGGAGGCACAGGGGGAAAGGGGGCAAACATTCCAACAGACATTCTCACAGAAAATGAGCAGAGCAATATTTATGAGCCACCGAGTGTGCAAATAGGACATTTTACCTTTAGGTTTGTTGGCAGTTGTTCTAGAAGCTATGCATGTGAAGAGCTTGAGCACCCCCTTCCATGAGTTCATGGGCTGAACATTAGCTCTGCCCGACATAGGGAGAGTGTGAGGGAACTCTTCATCGCGTTTTTTCCATAAGAACAAAAACAGCCCATAACAGAGGGCAGATCCTTTCCCGTCACTCTCCCTAGGTCTCTACTTAAACTCCCATCAGAAAACAGATGTACTACTGCAGTCAGAGCCTGGGGGTCCAGGGCCAGACACCTTGGCGGGCTGGACGCCTCAAACAGAGCCAGAGACTCCGATTCACGCACTTCTTTCACCAGCACGGCAGAGGGCAGGAGGCTGTAGTCTTAATCCTCTTTAAAGTGCAGCCCAGGAAAAGGCCACAAGGAAGGGTGGAGGAGCCATGGGTAGGAGGGGCCCAAGTAGAGAATAAAAAAAAAATATATATATATATATATTTTTTTTTTTAAATAACACGTAGCTGTAATCCAGGAATGTTACACAAGTATATCCAGCTCCGCGGCAAGCAGGCAGCCCAGCCAGGGAGAGAAATGGAGCACATTGAAGAGGAAGCTAAGGAAACACTGGCAGTGTTCTTCTCCTGAAAGCCCTAGTCTAGGTAACCACTCCCTGCTCGGTCACTATCTTCTGAGTGATCCAGTCAGTCAGTGGAGAAGGCAGCGAGAGGCAGGTATTAGGGTGAAACAGACAGTCCTGGCTGAGCACCATAGAGCAGTCCCCCTTGCCTGACGCCTGCACTGCTCCCTGTAGGCTAAGGAGTCCAATGTCAGACTGGAGAGCGCATGCTCACGCTCTCCCCCACCCTCTTTCTGGGGAGTGGGGCCCTTCTCAGATTACAGCTCTGGCAGCTCCACCTCCAGCTGGGCTAACACCGTCCTGCCTGCTTCCCTCCCTTCCTCTGACCATGCAGACTAGACAAAGAAACTGGAGAGAGTTGAGAGCTGGAGAACACACAAGTACCCTTACTTACACTCAGTGACACACAGTCCCAAAAACAGCCTCACAGTGGAGTAGACACCCTAATCACAAACACAGGTCAGAGTATACATTACAAATGCACAGCACAATATTCAGAGTTGATACCAAAAATACTTCATAACCTCACACACACACACACTCTCTCTCTGAGCATGGACAGGGCAGTGACAGTCATGGAATTTTGGATGACTTATTGGTAATTTCCGCAGTCACCGTTCCAACCATTTTCTCCTCTGTTCCTGAATGCATGTGCTACTGCTGCAGGGAGGGGGATGTTGCCCAGGCAACTATAGACTCATTTGCTACAACACCTTGCTTGTTTCAGGCAAGGAGCAACAAAGTTTGATCACGTTATAGAGAGTCTGTTACAGCAGAAACAGACTCAAACCGCACAAATGCCCGGGCATCCAGTCTTCAGTTCGTTCCAAACACACACACACAAAAAATGGTTCTGCCGGTTGTTTTATTCTCATGATGGTCTGCACCCATAACTGTCGGGTACAGTTCTACAGGAATTGTGCCAGCCCTAGTCATGGATTGTGGCAATGTAACCGTTATAGCTACTGTATCTTTTCTAATCCAAATAGACTTCCAATGAAATTATTCAGAGACATGCCCGGTCTTTGAGAGCAATCCTTAGAAGTTAAAGTACAGGTATTATAGAGGCCATTGGTCTCAATCATTCAGACCAAATGTGTCGAAATAGGTTTCAGCAACAGGTATGATGGTATATCGTAAAATCTCATTAAGTGCTAGAACAGCAACAATACTTTACCAAGTATTCTATACTGACCTCATTACCAACCTAACAATACTAATAAACTGTCAATAGACTAGGCAGAAAGCACATTCACTGCCCTTCCCTCCCTGAGTAACATTTGAAAGTAATGTACTTGCTACATTGCTACATAAGATTACTAGGTGAGACAATGTAAGATGAATGTAAGTCGCTCTGGATAAGAGTGCTTGCTAAAATGTAGACAGACATCCTTTTTTATTCCCCCCTCTTTCTCCCCTATTTTGTGGTATCTAATTGTAACTACCAGTCTTGTCCCATCGCTGCGACTCCCGTACGGACTCAGGAGAGGCGAAGGTCGAGAGCCGGGCATCCCCCGAAACAGGACCCAGCCAAGCCACACTGCTTCTTGACACAACACCCGCTTAACCTGGAAGCCAGCCACACCAATGTGTCAGAGGAAACACTACACCTGGCGACCGTGTCAGCATGCATTGTGCCCAGCCCGCCACAGGAGTCGCTAGTGTGTGATGGGACAAGAACATCCCTGCCAGCCAAACCCTCCCCAAACCCAGACAACGCTGGGCCAATTGCACACCGCCCCGTGGGTCTCCCGGTCGAGCCTGGACTCGAACCAGGATCTCTAGTGTCACAGCGATACAGTGCCTTAGACCACTGCGCCACTCAGGAGGCCAGACAGAGGTATTCTAACTTCTAAAAGCAGGAGCATATTCTTTGGCATCCTTTAACAGGCTGGTGAACAAAAGGTTACTCAGAGTCAGGTGCCAGGCAGAGCACATAAAACAGCAGGCAAAAGGGTAGCTCTTACAGTTGTTCTTACAGTATAATGACTATTAAAGCCACATTTACAGTCATTTGGATATAGCCTACCTCTTAGCTTAAAAGAATATGAATTTTAAAAACGTTGTCAAGCTTATTACTGAAAGGGAGGGAAGTGGCACATGCATTTCCATCTTAAATGTGTCATAATATTTAGGCTACATCCAAGCTGTAGACACCGGAAAAAGGACAGGATGCATAGAACTCTCAGCCAGCAGGATGCAAAACAGGTAGCCCAGTGGAAATGTACCATGGGTCTACCACAAAGAACACACCTTGACAATAAGTGAAAGACACTGACAAAGGCATTGCAGTAGTCTGATCAGACAGAATGGACTAGCCTATTTTCACTCTTGAATGCATCCATAGAAACACACCTTCCATGTAAACAGCTGCAGTGACAACCCACTCCACCTACTCAAAGAAAGCACAGGCAAACCTCCTTCCATGGCAGAGTAAACCAACACACAACTCTCCTCGCCTCGCAAGAGGGAAAAATAACTCATCTAGAAGCAAGAACACAAATTAACTAATTGTTTTACTGACAGGGCAGGAAACTATGCCGCCCACAAACAGTTTTAGATAGCGCTAAGCTAACATTTTGACTGCAAAAAAAGTAGCCTGCTTTGTGACAGCCCCTTCGCAAAAATATAATAATAGTTTGCTATATACAGAAGTTTGCTCAACCCCAGAAACAGAGTATTTATTCACTCAACTTCCTGGTATACAAGAGCAGCCTGGGCAAAGCAGCCAACTCACCCTGGGCAGAAGAGCATTATAAGCAGAAGCATGTGTTGCCATGGAAATGTTACATTGAGGGTTGGAATCTGAAGGCAGAAACACCCACCTTCAAACATCCAGCCCGCGCTTCTGCAAAACACACACAGCCAGTAGCATGTTCATTAAGCCAACCTGATGCAGGAGAGGGATTCTGATTTAGAGAAAATTAAAAGAGGAGGCAGACAGAGCACTTTCAAAGTATATAGAATTCCCTCACTGTTTGAGAGCCAGTGAGTGAGTTACCAAACTGGACCTCCTGCTGCTAGAGACAGCTGTCCGCCTGTCACTATGTTCAATTCACTATACATGTGCAGCTGCCAGCAAGTCAGGGAGCAACAGGACAGGCTACTACAGTCATGAACCAGGCAGCCAGCCATTTAATTTATTAAACCCAGGCCAGTCATAAGACACTATCAATACTGGCAGTCTTTGGTGCATTGTTTCCAACCAACAGATGCCTGAAACAGTAGTCCTAAAAATAAGGTTATGCTTTGGCTAACTAAATCACACAAACATTACAGAAGGAAACGGTTCTCTGTCGTAGTTGATACATTGGACATGAGATGGATGCAGTGCACAATTACATCCAATCAAGGACCTAAGGAAATCAGAAACAATTCTGCTAGTAGTTTATCAACAAATCACAACATACCTACCTACACTAGCTCGATTTGCAAACAGCTCCTTTGAACAACCAGTTTCCTTGAAATACATAGACATGTAGCTACAGAATGTACACCTGATAATGTGATATAACCAAAGATTTTGGTATCTCTTACTGGGCGTTACAGGTTGGCCTATACAAAACCTCGGTATTGGAGATACCATATTCGTTCGATTCAGCTAAACATGCATCTTAAAATGTCAGTGTCCCGTTGCATGTAGTTTGTTTTCACTTAGAAAATGCGCCATTACTAAAATAAAATAGGTTTCTCCATGGCGTGGCCATCTTGTCGATTTAAAATCTTCTATCACTGATCGACATAGGTCAGTGTCAAGACATGCAACACTTTGGGGTGGACCCACCTGTCTCAATCAATGAGAGAAGACGTGAAAATACAAGATGGCGACATGCATACTTTGGGATTACATCAAAGCAAAAAATAGAATTCAATAAAGTGCCTTTTTTTTTTTATACAAACGATCCACCTTCAACTGGACATGAAGATTTTAGAAGATACTTTTGGCCATGTAGTGTATGTGGAAACCAATTCAAATTTGTGGATTTGGCTACTTCGGCCACCCCCGTTGCTGACAGGTGTATAAAATTGAGCACACCGCCATGCAATCTCCATAGACAAACATTGACAGCAGAATAGCCTGTACTGAAGAGTTCGGTGACTTTCAACATGGCACCATCATAGAATGCCACCTTTCCAACAAGTCAGTTCATCACATTTCTGCCCTGCTAGAGCTGCCCCAGTCAGTACTGTTATTGTGGAAACGTCAAGGAGCAACAACTGCTCAGCCACGACGTGGTAGGCCACACAAGCTCACAGAACCGGACTGCGAAGTGCTGAATTGCATTTATTTTAATAAAAAAAATCAAATATGCCTTCCCTTGGATGCAACACTCACTACAGAGTTACAAACGGACTCTTGAAGCAATGTCAGCACAATAACTGTTCGTCTGGAGCGTCATGAAATGGGTTTCCATGGCAGAACAGCCACACACAAGCCTAAGATCACTGTGTGCAATGCCAAGCGTTGGCTGGAGTGGTGTAAAGCTTGCCGCCATTGGTCTCTGGAGAAGCGGAAACGTGTTCTCTGGAGTGATGAGTCACTCTTCATCTGGCAGTGCACAAAGCAAGGTCCATACAGAAATGGTGTGTCAAGAATGGTGTGGAAGAACTTGACTGGTCTGCACAGAACCCTGATCGCAACCCCATCAAACACCTTTGGGATGAATTGGGACGACTGCGAACCAGGCCTAATCGCCCAACAGTAGTGCTGACCTCACTAATGCTTGTCCTTGCAGAAATGTTCCAACATGTAGTGCAAAGTCTTCCCAGAAGGGTGGAGCCTGTTATAACAAAGGGGGGGACCAACTCCATTTTAATGCCCATGATTTTGGAATGGGATGTTCGACAAGCAGGTGGCCAAACATGTAGTGTACATGTTTGGCCGAATCGAGAACGAAGACAGTATCACCAAGTTAAGGTTGGTAGTACATTTTCTGTGCTAAACCAAACAGTACCTATCCTTTATTGCCCAGTATTGGATACCAAAAATCTTTGGTTATATCACATTATCGGGTGTAACAATCTGTAGCTAGTTGACATGTATGACTCGATAAAGTAGCCCGAGTTACATTCTTAATTTTAAAATAAAATCAGCAGCCAGGTAAGACGCAGACCGTCAGAAGGACACCGCATTGGCACATTCAGCAAATCTGATCTAACAAAGTGGATATTCCTCAAATCTGTCATGATTGATATATTGTAACAGGCCCAAAATGTGGTTACTAATGTCTGATTTGGATATTTGGCTGCATAACATTTAGAAGTTGTCCCTTTTCTGATTTAGAAGAAATGCTTGATAACTGCTAACTCCCATTAGTATAAGTTGGTAGCATAACTAGCATACAGAAATCAGGTGGTGGTAGTCAGTCATTTTTAACTGTAATGAACTTGATTGGTGACAACATGAACATGTATTGGGGTTGACTGTCATACAAGCATTATACTATATTTTAACCTCAACTACAGCCTACATGTTGGTTAATTGTGCTGGGGGAGCATGAGGAGATTCAGGATCTTTCCCCCACGCATTTCCATTGTTTTGGTCGACCTCTATCGCATCCATTTTACTCGGCCATTATCAATACAGAGTTAGATTTGGTTTGTAGTTGTCAATGTTTTTTGCAGAGCTGGGGTTCTCCTTGCCCCCCGATCACTGCTAAAAACCCATTGACAACTATGTGCCATTCAAGGAATTGTTAAATGAAGGTTATAACTATTTGGTTTTAACGTCACCTCTCGAAGAGCATAGTAAGAAGAACTACACATGAACCATTATTCCACATTTAACCATCTCAGAGTTATACAGCAAGCAACTGCATGCTTTTCACAATCAGTAAACATCAACTGATCATGTAACTTCAGAAACCTATCTAGCTAATCAAACAAGGTGTCATTTAGCTTTCTTCATCAGAGATTAGGCTTTTGGAAAGGACTTGACCTCAGCAAGTCTTCCTTCTGGGCAAAGTTGTCAGTTGGACTACTGCCATCACCACTATAAATAGCAAGCAAATCAAACAATATTTGGATATAGCCATCTAATTTATCCCCTGAAAGTGAGCTTGTTAACTAGCCATATTGACGTGATCTGTTATCAGCTAGCTATCCAATCTGATGTGGTCCATCAATCAATGTGGCCTATCATGTCTGTCAGCACCGATTCAACACTTAAAAACAATGTTGACAGGATGGGAAATTAACCTAAAACACTCGCACTTTCCAGGTATTGTTGATTTTTATATCACTCAAATATCAAATTAAATGGTGGCATTTGAGAGATATCGTGAGGCTCCACTCACCTACTGTATCTGAAATGACATAATATTTACTTATTGAAATCATGCTAAATCTGCGCTACTGTTTTGCATGGGATTATCAGAAATGTGTAGTTCTGACTACGCTCTTCAAGAGATGATAATATACAAAACCAAAGTTAACATTTATTTCACAGTCCCTTGAACGGCACGCAGTTAGTTGTCAATGGTTGCTCTGCACCTTATTGTTTAGTGTTATTGACAACGACCCTCTATATTTTCAAAGGAAAACAGGCTATATTCTCAGTTTAAGATTTATGGAGAAACATGGGATTAGGAATATAAAGTAAAGGTTGACAGAGGTGATGCAGAACCTGCCACATATGATTGGCACAACTAGTCTACAATCAAATCAGGCCCATTCATGTCAGCGTAGCACTGACATCGCTAACTTCAGACATGTTTGACATTCAAAGACAGCGCTTTAGCAAACAAGTGCAGAGTTGCAAGGTATGTATATTCAACTAGCTAGCTACGGAGGCCCAGACTCTGCGAACAAATCTGCTGAGACGATGTCGTCACCATAGCAAACGTATGCGCTAACGGTTAGCGTAGCTAACGTTACAACATAAACAAATCAATGTCCGCTATCAGCTAGTTATCCAACATTGCTTCACAAAACCGCAAAATGTTCACTTGCTGTGTAAACTAGGTAAAGTTAACGTTAGCTGACAAATTCGGCAAATTGCATGAGTTGAGCCAATTTTGGCACGACATGGGAGCCAGCAATCTTACTAGCCAGTTACTGTAACGTTAGCTAGTTGTTTAGTAGTAGAGAGCGCGGCCTACTCGAATCATGTAGCTAGCCAACATCAGTTATGTATTCTGACCTAGCTACAGTACAGTAGTTAACTAGGTACAACAAAGCCTCCGATGTGGTGACCGGAATTATCACTTAACCATCCACATATCTAGTTAGATAGTTTACCAGATAATTTAACGTTAGCCAGCATATCTAGTTTACGACGTGAAGTAGCTAACGGTAGCTATCTAACGTTAACACAGTTAGCTGAACATGCTATTATGAAGATGGCTATGTAACAACGTTAGCATCGTTGTTGTTTTTCGAGTACATCCCGGTAAAACATCCGCACTACTTACCTTGGATGAAATGTCCTTTTTATATTGTAGCTAGCTACTGCGACGTAATCCACAAGAGATTCCACTCCAATTCTACAGTCCTTCACTCTTTACCTACAGTGTTTCCACATTCGCGTTGTACTGGAGACGAGACGACTGTCGTCCAAGTACTCACCGGTCTCGTGACCGCGCACGGTTGTTGAAATAGTTTCTCACCAGAGCGGCGCAAAGGAGCACGCGCTTTAACTACATGAACGCACTAATGGTTGTAGTAGGCGTCATGAAAAAATCTTTACAGTATCCAAACAGTAGCAGCTAATGGTATTCTGCTTTATTTGTGAGCTTAATCTACCACACTCTGAATTTACTTGGGCTACTAAACCACTCATTCTCCTGTAATGGAACCACAGTAATTTAAATTGAAAAGTGGAAATGGAAGAAGAAAAAAATAGGCCTATGGCTATGCTGTGTTAAGGTTGGGTAGGCTACTTTCTAAATGTAATCCGTTACAGTTACTAGTTACCTGTCCAAAATTGTAATAAGCAACGTAACTTTTGGATTACCCAAACTCAGTAATGTAATCCGATTACTTTCCCCTTAAAAACTGTTACAGACCTATATCTATCCTACCCTGCCTTTCTAAGTTCTTCGAAAGCCAAGTTAACAAACAGATCACCGACCATTTCGAATCCCACCGTACCTTCTCCGCTATGCAATCTGGTTTCCCAGCCACGCTCAAGGTCCTAAACGATATCATAACCTCCATCGATAAAAGACAATACTGTGCAGCCGTGTTCATCGACCTGGCCAAGGCTTTCGACTCTGTCAATCACCGCATTCTTATCGGCAGGCTCAACAGCCTTGGTTTCTCAAATGACTGCCTCGCCTGGTTCACCAACTACTTCTCAGACAGAGTTCTGTGGGTCAAATCGGAGGGCCTGTTGTCCGGACCTCTGGCAGTCTCTATGGGGGTGCCACAGTGTTCAATTCTCGGGCTGACTCTTTTCTCTGTATACATCAATGATGTCACTCTTGCTGCTGGTGATTCTCTGATTCACCTCTAAGCAGATGACACCATTCTGTATACTTCTGGCCCTTCTGTGTTAACTAACCTCCAGACAAGCTTCAATGCCATACAACTCTCCTTCCATGGCTCTTAAATGCAAGAAAAACTAAATGCATGTTCTTCAACCGATCGTTGCCCGCACCTGCCCACCCATCTAGCATCACTACTCTGGACGGTTCTGACCTAGAATATGTGGACAACTACAAATACCTAGGTCTCTGGATACACTGTAAACTCTCCTTCCAGACTCACGTTAAGCATCTCCAATCCAAAATCAAATCTAGAATTGGCTTGGAAAAGCTCCCTAGAAAGGCAAGAACGTAGGAAGAAACCTAGAGAGGAACCAGGCTCTGAGGGGTGGCCAGTCCTCTTCTGGCTGTGCCGGGTTGAGATAGTTACCTGTCCAAAATAATAATCTAGTTTTCCAAAAGTATCTGTAATACATTACAGCTAAAATATTGTAATCCGATTACAGATACTTTTGAAAAACTAGATGATTACTTATTGTATTTCTTTTAAATTCAGAAAAAATTACACCTTCCTGTTTTCTCAATGACATTCAATTAAGCATTGAAAAAAGGCACAAGTTAAGGTTGTGTTCTACCTGATCGTCTGACCACAAGTCAGAGACCACTATGCTGACACACCAAATATGTTTGATGGATCATTTTGGTCTTCTTCTAATGCCTCTTCAGAGCAACGTAGTCCAAAAGTAACTGAAAGTAATCCGATTATATTATTGAGTTTGGGTAATTCAAAAGTTACATTACTGATTACAATTTTGGACAGGTAACTAGTAATTAATGGATTACATTTAGAAAGTAACCTACCCAACCCTGTCAGTTAGCCTATTATGACTCATCTCAACCGGACTTCGCCTACATGTTCAGAACACAAAGGACATTAGATTCCAAGGTCAACAAAGACAGGTGGACTGACCCCCCCTCTATTGCCCTCTCTCTGTCTTGTTTACTTGGTTTCAAGGACATGCAAATGATGTACACATTTACTTCAAACAAAACATTAGCCTCTGCAAGTGCAATACAAGTCCTGTTAGTTAATGGAAGTTGGAACTCTTGGATCTGGAATTCATTGCACACTCTCATTTTATACATTATTTCTGTGCACTTTCCAGCTGAAGAATTTGCCTGCTCATCCACTGACAGGATATTACATCAGTGTTGGCAGCTTTGCAGCAGATGGAGGGACTATAGTCTGAGGCTTTGTAACCCCTCCCTTGGCTTTAAAACCAGGTCGTGAAGTGAGGATAATACATGTATTGTTCATAGCCCTTTTAATCTGAATGAAGTGACACACAACAACAAAAATAATGAATAGCTTACTGTAGATACAAATCTGGTGACCTGGGGACAACGGTGGCCCGTAACAAGTTTAGAGAATCTAAATATTCTTATTCGATCCAAGTTTACTCTGTGCACACAGTGCTGCTGCACATACTTTTGGTTGTCTGCAACAACAAAAGAATCTGAACTGTGATGTTCCCCTCTGCATCCAATTTCTACCACTAAACCTCTGGCCAAACAATGATCGCTGCAGTTTACCATAAAAGGCGCGACATGGTCAATCCGAGGTCTGCATAGGCCATATAGTATTTACTGTGATACAGCTTCTGCAGAAGTCAGGCCATTTTTATTCTTCTTGCGCTTCGCTGGGCAGATCAGAGCGATTGTAAAGGAAGTTATGGAAGAGAGGAAGAGAGTTTGTGTTTATACTGGGCATCCCGCACCCACCTACCCTCAATCAATTATATCAATGCGGTGCAATACAGAGCCCTCCATATTGTTACAACATTTGAGAAGCGCACAGCGATGCGGTACAGAGCTCAGTTAGGACTCTGCGTGCCATCTGGATGCTCCGCAATTGCGTCACACTATTTATCCATATCGTGCCCCCAACAACAATTTCGGATCAAGCATAAATGGTCTCTCAGTAGACTGTTATCAGTTTAAATACCAGGTTTGCATCTTATATCATGCTTCCCTTTTTTGCCTTCAAGTTGACTATTTTTCAAAAACGGAATCTATGGCATTATTTAGGATGCGTAAGACAGAAGCTTATACTATACGAAATAAAGCAAATTATTTCAACAACGGTGCAGACAGAACGTTTACTGGGCCTTCAACAGGAGGGTAACTGGGGAGATAGCAGAACCGCACCACATGGTCAATCTAACGTCTGCATTGGTCGTGCAGCATTTACCGGGACACGGTCTATGAAGAAATCAGGGCATTCATACTTCTTGCGCGTTACCGAGCAGCGCGGAGAAGTTGTCAAGGAATTGAGTTTGTGTTTACACAGTACCTCCCGCCCTCACCTACCGTCAACCAATTATATCAATTCGGAGCGAAACAGAGCCCTCCATATTGTTACAAAATTTGAGAAGCGCACAGCGATGCGCTTGGATTCTGCGTGCCTCCAGAGGTTCCGCTATTGCTTCACACCCTCCATACGGAGCCTCCGACCAAATGTTTTAATCAAGCATAAATAGACTTTTAGAATATTTTACTGTTCTTAGATTAATTTGGATTTAAGATGCATTTGGGAAACCAGGCCCTGGAATGTTGGTGGTATTTGAACATTCCTCTCTGGACAGAACAATGCTTTTTTTCTTGCCATGGTCATGGCAGAACGGGAAGGAAGGAGTGGGGAGGGGTTTTATTGAGTAAAATAATGGTCTTATTTCTTTCCATACTCCAGCCTGGTGCTAATTTCATACCCTGGTCATGCTAGGTGGGAATTGGGGAGTAGAGGGTAAAGAGCAGCATCAATTGAGTGGTTCCATTCAAGACCTTGAATAACTTTTTATAGACTTTTGATAGTGTTAATGTTGACATGTTACTCCTCCTCAGGTCTGTAAGTAGGGCCTAGTTACACTAACTTGGCTTGTAAACAGAAACCACAAAGGTTTGCATAATTAAGTTGCTGTTTGCATAATGAAGATTGGTTGAGTAAAATACGTTTCTTACATAACTATGACCTTTGAGGGCAAGTGCATCCCTGAAGAACTAGCCTATGAGGAAACCACTACAACTCCTGGCATTTAAAACAGGGATTTTGAATTTAGTACTTGCCAACCCAAATCTTAGCAAAACTGTTGCATGAGGGAACAATGAGGCAATTATCCACACTAATGCGCCACACAGTGCATTCATGGTTCTCATCCAATTATAATGACAACTAAATTCCTACCTGATGATGTTTAGACAAACTCTGATGCTCAAATTCACAAGGCTTGATGAACCACCAAGACTGAATTAGCATTCTCGTGAAGATACGTTTGGTAGAAATGAATTGTTTCTCACTCCATTGACTGTTCCCTGATCAGCAGTCAGTAAAGGATTCTGGACATGCCAGAATTAACCTGGACTCAGGGATAGAAATATCAATCTGTCTCCCTCCATTTAGTATAATATGTTACGTTTTGTATGGTATATATTCATTTGAGGATGTCGATCATTCATTTCATATGATATCACAAGTTACAATTCGCTTATGTTACGAATTGCAGTTTTTACAATATGTTACGAATTTGCAATACGTATGATATGTTATGAATTCCAATTTGTTGTGGCTAACGTTAGCTAGGTGGCTAACGCTAGCTAGGTTAAGGTTAGGGTTAAGTTAAAGGGTTAAAGTTAGGAGAAAGGTTAGTTAACATTCTAAAGGTGTTGCAAAGTAGCGAAAAAAAGTAGTAAGTAGTTGCAAAGTTGCCAGTTAGCTAAAATGCCAAAGGTTTTCTTGATGAGATTTGAACACACAACCTTTGGGTTGCTAGATGTTCGTGTTATAAGCCAACCCACCCTTATTTTGTTTTTGCCTCAAGTAACTTTCTGTCT
Source organism: Oncorhynchus mykiss (assembly GCF_057628025.1). Taxonomy (NCBI): domain Eukaryota; kingdom Metazoa; phylum Chordata; class Actinopteri; order Salmoniformes; family Salmonidae; genus Oncorhynchus; species Oncorhynchus mykiss. Next base: position 68,838,168 of record NC_143023.1, on the reverse strand, counting down.
TATGTAACCACGCCAAATGTAACATATTCATTTGAGTGGGCTGGATTTATGTTTACTATGTTACGTCTAGTAGGGTTTAATATTTTTCTGATATTTTACAAATGATTAATCCCGAGAATAAATCACTTTTCTCCCAGGTAACCCGGTATTTCCTGCCAAAACCAGAAGTCTCATTCAAAAGCACTATAAATCATATAAATAGGCCTACATCTGGATTTGATTAGAGGTTTGATGGAACATTCAAGCCTGATGCTACTGATGCCTGATGAGCCCTACATTAAATACATTTTATGAGCACTACATTAAAGACATTTAATGAGCCCAAGCCCAAAAAATCCCAAATGATTGTGCTGATTGTGCTGTTATCCAATAGAGTTTCTTTGGAAAATATTCAGAGCCCTTGACTTTTTCCACATTTTGTTACATTGCTGCCTTATTCTAAAATGAATTTTAAAATCCTCAGCAATCTACACACAATACCTCAACATGACAAAGCAAACACAGGTTTTTAGATTTTTTTTGCAAATGTAGTAAAAAAAATTAAAAAAAACATTCACTCCTCAGTAAAAGGCACATGACAGCCCACTTGGAGTTTGCCAAAAGGCACCTATAGACTCTCTGGTCTGACCAAACCAAGATTGAACTATTTGGCCTGAATGCCAAGCATCACGTCTGGAGGAAACCTGGCACCATCCCTACTGGGAAGCATGGTGGTGGCAGTATCATGCTGTGGGATGTTTTTCTGCGGCACGGACTGGGAGACTATTCAGGATCGAGGCAAAGATGAACAGAGCAAAGTACGGAGAGATCCTTGATGAAAACCTGCTCCAGAGTGCTCAGGACCTCAGACTGGGGCGAAGGTTCGCCTTCCAACAGGACGACGACCCTAAGCACACAGCCAATTCCATGCAAGAGTGGCTTTGGGACAATTTTCTGAATGTCCTTGAGTGGCCTAGCCAGAGCCTTGACTGGAACCCGATCGAACATCTCTGGAGAGACCTGCAAAAAGCTGTGCAACAATGCTCCCCATCCAACCTTTTATTTATTTATTTTATTTTATTTCACCTTTATTTAACCAGGTAGGCTAGTTGAGAACAAGTTCTCATTTGCAACTGCGACCTGGCCAAGATAAGGCATAGCAGTGTGAACAGACAACACAGAGTTACACATGGAGTAAACAATTAACAAGTCAATAACACAGTAGAAAAAAAGGGGAGTCTATATATACATTGTGTGCAAAAGGCATGAGGTAGGCAAATAATTACAATTATGCAGATTAACACTGGAGTGATAAATGATCAGATGGTTATGTACAGGTAGAGATATTGGTGTGCAAAAGAGCAGAAAAATAAAAATAAATAAATAAAAACAGTATGGGGGTGAGGTAGGTGAAAATGGGTGGGCTATTTACCAATAGACTATATACAGCTGCAGCGATCGGTTAGCTGCTCAGATAGCAGATGTTTGAAGTTGGTGAGGGAGATAAAAGTCTCCAACTTCAGCGATTTTTGCAATTCGTTCCAGTCACAGGCAGCAGAGAACTGGAACGAAAGGCGGCCAAATGAGGTGTTGGCTTTAGGGATGATCAGTGAGATACACCTGCTGGAGCGCGTGCTACGGATGGGTGTTGCCATCGTAACCAGTGAACTGAGATAAGGCGGAGCTTTACCTGACAGAGCTTGAGAGGATCTGCAGCGAAGAATGGGAGAAATCCCCAAATACAGGTGTGCCAAGCTTGTAGCGTCATACCCAAGAAGACTTGAGGCTGTAATCATTGCCAACGGTGCTTCAACAAAGTACTGAGTAAAGTGTCTGAATACTTACAGTACCAGTCAAAAGTTTGGACACACCTACTAATTTAAGGGGTTTTATTTTTTTAAACTATTTTCTACATTGTATAATAGTGAAGACATCACAACTTTGAAATAACACATATGGAATCATGTAGTAAACAAAAAAGTGTTCAACAAATCAAAATATATTTTAGATTCTTCAAAGGAGCCTTGATGACAGCTTTGCACACTCTTGGCATTCTCTCAACCATCTTCACCTGGAATGTTTTTCCAACAGTCTTGAAGGAGTTTCCACATATGCTGAGCACTTGTTGGCTGCTTTTCCTTCATCATTCTCCTTTGGTCAAATAGCCCTTACACAGCCTGGAGGTGTGTTTTGGGTCATTGTCCTGTTGAAAAACAAATTATAGTCCCATATTCCAAACCAGATGATGGCGTATCACTGCAGAATGCTGTGGTAGCCATGCTGGTTAAGTGTTCCTTGAATTTTAAATAAATCTCCAACAGTGTCACCCCATATGGGGATACCTAGTCAGTTTTACAACTGAACGCCCTCAACTGAAATGTGTCTTCCGCATTTAATCAGAGAGGTGTGGGGGGCTTCCTTAATCGACATCCACAGTGCCCGAGGAACAGTGGGTTAACTGCCTTGCACAGGGGCAGGGCAGAACGACAGATTTTTACCTTGTCAGCTCTGGGATTTGATTCAGCAACCTTTTGTTTACTGGCCCAACACTCTAACCACTAGGCTACCTGCCACCCCAATATGTGCGGAGATCATCCGTTCACCTACTCTGTGTCTCACAAAGACAGCGATTGGAACCAAAAATCTCACATTTGGACTCATCAGACCAAAGGACAGATTTCCACCTGTCTAATGTTCATTGCTCGTGTTTCTTGGTGTCCGTTAGTAGTGGTTTCTTTGCAGCATTTCGACCATGAAGGTCTGATTCACACAGTTTCCTCTGAACAGTTGATGCTGAGATGTGTCTGTTACTTGAACTTTGTGAAGCATTTATTTGTGCTGCAATCTGAGGTGCAGTTTAGTCTAATGAACTTATCCTCTCCAGAAGAGGTAACTCTGGGTCTTCCTTTCCTGTGGCGGTCCTCATGAGAACCAATTTCATCATAGCGCTTGATGGTTTTTGCTACTGCACTTGAAGAAACGTTCAAAGTTCTTGCCATTTTCCGTATTGACTGACCTTCATGTCTTAAAGTAATGATGGACTGTCGTTTCTCTTTGCTTATTTGAGCTGTTCTTGCCATTTTATAGACTTTTACCAAATATATACCACCCCTAACTTGTCACAACACAACTGATTGGCTCAAACGCATTAAGGAAAGACATTCCACAACTATACTTTTAACAAGGCACACCTGTTAATTGAAATGCATTCCAGTTGACTACCTCATGAAGCTGGTTGAGAGAATGCCAAGAGTGTGCAAAGCTGTCATCAAGGTAAAGGGTGGTGTCACAAAGCCTGGAGTGGTGGGTGCGGAGTCAAGCGCAGAGAGCAGAGGAGAATGGGGAAACTGGACTTTATTTCGGCCTCCAAAATTAACGCCCAAGACAACAGGCGAATAATCAAAAATTGTCCAACCCAACACAGGGCACAAACAGACAGGAACACTACACACAACAACCTCGATTGACAGAAAACAAGCCCGCACAAAAACAGGCAGGCCTAACAGGCTTAAATAGTCCTGAATCAAAACAAAATAAGAGACAGTTGCAACCAATAAGACATAACAAACAGATAAGGAAAAGGGGATCGGTGGCAGCTAGTAGACCGGCGACGACGACCGCCGAGCGCCGCCCGAACAGGAAGGGGAGCCACCTTCGGCGGGAGTTGTGACAGGTGGCTACTTTGAAGAATCTTAAAAATAAAATACATTTTGATTTCTTTAACACTTTTTTGGTTACTAGATGATTCCATGTGTGTTATTTAATAGTTTTGATGTCTTCACTATTATTCTACAATGCAGAAAATAATACAAATAGAGAAACTCTGGAATGAGTAGGTTTGTCCAAACTTTTGACTGGTACTGTATGTAAATGTGATATTTCAGTTAATTATATTTTATTAGCACACATTTCTGATAACCCGTTTTTGCTTCAGCATTATGGGGTATTGTGTGTAGATTTGATGAGGGAAAAAAACGATAATACATTTTATAATAAGGCTGTAACCCTTGAAAAAGTCAAGGGGTCTAAATACTTTCCGAATACACTATGTGCTACTGCACATTATGCACAACAGAAAAAACATCAAATGCAATAGATGTAAACTAGCTATATTCTCTCTTGGGTAAATAAATGAAATTAGGCTCCAGGCAACGTTGTGCCGGTAACCAAATAGTCGCTGGTTCAAATCTCTCAGCCAACTAGGTGAAAAATCTGTCGATTTACCTTTGAGCAAAGGATTTAACCATAATCTGTTATGCACATTGTTCAAACCATGATAAAGCATGGAGAGAACAGGCGATTCTGGTGCAGCACATGCGGCCAACAAAGTTACAAGTATATGGTAGCGAATTTGGGCCTATTTTTATAAATAGTAGGCTGACACATGTGTACCTTTCATAATATTTCCTCTCATGTTATTAGCTTACCTCTTTCTCTGTTGTTGCTTCATCCCTTCCCACGCTTTCAACAGTGAAATGAAATAAGTTTAGTTGTCCTTATCTTCATCATTCTAATGACATCCCTGAATAATTTAGGACTATAATTAGATTCAGAAGGATTTCACTTCTCATCATGAAGATTGAATGGTTATGGGTCTGAATAAATAACTGCTATCACGTGTGTTCGCTATTCTTTCAAACTACCAGTTCTATTGGCTGCTGTATTTAACATTCAGCAAACAAGAGCTTGCATCCCTCTTCAAATAGTCTGTTGGTTTAAGAAATACACAAAAAAATGTCCAGAAAGCTATTCTAGTTTAGCTTTTTCTGCATGGGACTCCAAGAGCTATGGAGCGTTTTTTAAGGAGAGGCGCCAGCAGAGCACAGGTGCTTGCATATTGTGCAAGAGACAGAAGCTAAAAGTTACAACCTTATTATGCATAAGCCAAAATTAATTATCTAAATATAAGGCTAATATTGCATTGAATTTATTATCTGAAAGAGGTAGGCTAGGTTAGGACATCTATATATATATTTTTAAATGTAACCTTTATTTAAACAGGGAGGGCGATACAGTTGAAGTCGGAAGTTTACATACACCTTTGCCAAATACATTTAAACTCAGTTTTTCACAAGTCCTGACATTTAATCCTAGTAACAATTATCTGTCTTAGGTCAGTTAGGATCACCACTTTATTTTAAGAATTTGAAATAACAGAATAATAGTAGAGATATTGATTGATTTATTTCAGCTTTTATTTCTTTCATCACATTCCCAGTGGGTCAGAAGTTTACGTACACTCAATTAGTATTTGGTAGCATTGCCTTTAAATTTGTTTAACTCGGGTCAAACATTTTGGGTAGCCTTCCACAAGCTTCTGACAATAAGTTGGGTGAATTTTGGCCCATTCCTCATGACAGAGCTGGTGTAACTGAGTCAGGTTTGTAGGCCTCCTTGCTCGCACACGCTTTTTCAGTTCTGCCCACAAATTTTCTATAGGATTGAGGTCAGGGCTTTGTGATGGCCACTCCCATACCTTGACTTTGTTGTCTTTAAGCCATTTTGCCACAACTTTGGAAGTATGCTTGGAGTCAATGTCCATTTGGAAGACCCATTTGCGACCAAGCTTTAACTTCCTGACTGATGTCTTGAGATGTTGCTTCAATATATCCACATAAATGTATTTCCTAGATGATGCCATCTATTTTGTGAAGTGCACCAGTCCCTCCTGCACCAAAGCACCCCCACAACATGACGTTGCCACCCCCGTGCTTCACGGTTGGAATGTTGTTCTTCGGCTTGCAAGCGACCCCCTTTTTCCTCCAAACATAACGATGGTCATTATGGCCAAACAGTTCTATTTTTGCTTCATCAGACCAGAGGACATTTCTCCAAAAAGTACAATCTTTGTCCCCATGTGCAGTTGCAAACCGTAGTCTAGCTTTTTTATGGCTGTTTTGGAGCAGTGGCTTCTTCCTTGCTGAGCGGCCTTTCAGGTTATGTCGATATCGGACTCATTTTACTGTGGATAAAGATACTTTTGTACGTGTTTCCTCCAGCATCTTCACAAGGTCCTTTGCTGTAATTGTGGGATTGATTTGCACTTTTCACAACAAAGTACATTGATCTCTAGGAGACAGAACGCGTCTCTTTCCTGAACGGTATGACGGCTGCATGGTTCCATGCTGTTTATACTTGTGTACTATTGTTTGTACAGATGAATGTGGTACCTTCAGGGGTTTGGAAATTGCTTCCAAGGATGAACCAGACTTGTGGAGGTCTACCATTTTGTTTCTGGGGTCTTGGCTGATTTCTTTAGATTTTCCCATGATGCCAAGCAAATAGGCACTGAGTTTGAAGGTAGGCCTTGAAATACATCCACAGGCACACCTCCAATTGACTCAAATTATGTCAACTAGTCTATCAGAAGCTACTAAAGACATGACAACATTTTCTGGAATTTTCCAAGCTGTTTAAAGGCAGTCAACTTAGTGTATGTGAACTTCTGACCCACTGGAATTGTGATACAGTGTAGGTAGGTAAATAATCTGTCTATAAACAAATGTTGGAAAAATTACTTGTGTCATGCACAAAGGTAGATGTTCTAACCGACTTGCCAAAACTATTGTTTGTTAACAAGCAATTTGTGAAACGAGTTTTAATGAGTCCAACCTAAGTGTATGTAAACTTCCGACTTCAACTGTATATCAATCTAGAACAGGATGATCTATTTTGGATGCAATTTGAATGGAGTTGATGGAGAGAGAAAAATATTGCGAGAGTGCTGGCGCATGCACTGATTTAAAGCAATGATATTTGAGTGATAGACTGTTTTAAAACTGCACCTGCAATTGAAAAATATATATCTTTACAATGAAAAAACATGGTGACCCCCTGGAAAATCCGATGGATATGGGTAAATTTGACGTGCATTTGGTCTTTATATTACTGTAGCATCTCGGGAAAAGGGAGTGGTTTTTGGCTGTAAATCTCGGTAACCGGGTTCCCGCCCTTCAACCCTCATGTCTAGTCTATGAGACCAGGCTGGCCAGTTCTCTCCCTTCAGACATTTGGTAAGTTACTCAGCCTGAATACATTTATTTGAGCAAATGCCTCACAGCTTTACCCTTCTGCATTCACTCTTTCTCTTATAATGTATATGGCTATTTTTAGTTTTCAGTCCATGTCTACACACCCCAACAAAACAGCTCATAAATGTATGGTAAGAACAAAGACGGCAACATACAGAATAAGAAAATGAAGTATTGTTTATGACAAAAACAACAGCCTTTTAAACTTTACCAGCCTTACCAGCCTGTGGAGATCATATACACACCCTGTCTTTCAAGTAACTGTGAGATACCCACAAAATGTCTGTACCGGACTGACTGGTGATACCACAGCATTTCCCTTCTCATAGAAATCTGAAAATGTTTTTAAATTTTTTTCTTTTTAAACCAAACATCAGTGACTGACATCCATTGCATTTTGTTGAGAGTAAACAAATGGGGACTTGGAGACATAGACCAAAGTTTTACCTCACTGGTAGAATACACTGACAAACATATCCAAAAAATAGTTGAATATTACTATTATACAGGGGTGGGAATTGCCAGGGTCCTCACGATATGATGCTGATACAATATGTCTTGCAATTCTATGTGTATTGCAATTCAATACTGTGATTTTATTGCGATTCCATGGTTCAAACATTGCTCACCATATGGCTGCTGCAGAGAGATGAGAGAGCATGAGAAAACAAGTTTTGATCAGTAATATAAAAGTGCTGAAAACAAATTGTCTCCCTATTTAAAAAGATGGAAAATAAGCTATTAAGGAAAAACACTTGAGTTTTGGTGCAGTTATAGCCAACTAGAGCAAAAATAATATTGCGATATTGTCAAACCGATACAATAGATCGTGAAATATAATATCCCAATCTGTAACTGTATCGATTTCCCCCCCATCACTACTGTTATACAAAACCGAAGTTATATACAACTGAAGCAAATTAATTTATTCATAATAGACACTCTTCTGTTTGTGGTAATGAGGAAGTGATTCAGTAGCAACTAGCCCCTGACAGCTTAGTGTACAGTGACCTCTGGTGGCCATAGCTGGTGACTGGGGTCTTATCCTATTGACCAACCATGAACTCCAGGTTTGCTATGTGTTACCATTACAAGGTAGTGACTTGCAAAAGAGAATGGCCAGGGTGTGCCAGATCATTGAGTAACATGGGTAAATTGTCTCTTCTGGCATCCGAGTCAGTCTGGGACTCTCCCGAAGATACAATGGTTATGTCCTCAGTGAGTGTAGTGGACATTCAGTACTGGATGATGAGAGGCAGCCAGACTGACGTGTAGTAGGTAGGAAATATAATTTACTCATATTTTAGATAAAATATTAATATAAGATATCATTAACCTCAGCACAGGAGTGTGCTAGGACAGGGCACTGGGTCCTCCAGACCCTGCCAACCTGGTACTAAAGCACTGTTTTGTGATTCACTGGAGCAATTAGGCAGATTGAAGTAAAAAATAAAATAAAAACGTCTTTATAGGCTGCTGTATTTTTCGTAGATGTTCACATAAAACCATATCTACACGTCACAATTTTCATATTTGCTCAATCAAATAATAAACTGTAATTATATTACAACATGAACAAAATAACTTTTCCTTCAGCAGTTATAACAGCAACAGCAATTTCAACACAATTTTGGTTTCACACTTTAAAGACCTAAGTACTCAGAACAAATATGTGCACATCATATGCCAGCTGGACAGTTTCTCCCCACATTCCATGGTTTCACTAGAAAGCAAACTATTCAGAAATGTCATAGAAGTGCATTTGTGCTAGTGGATATGTTCCATGGACACTGTTGAACTTAAACAAAATGTGGAGAAAATGGAGACTGTTGCCTTCCAAACAAATAGCCATCCCCAATAGCAGTGCAGTTGATCATTGTCTTTAATAAAAAACATCTCAGTTTTCCGTACATAGGCCTACTCTTGGCGCCAACATTCGACAGACAGACTTTTAAGTGTATCTGTGTGTGAGTGGCTGAGTACTGTATGTGAGCTTGGTTTCATCCCAGCAGAAGGCCTGACAGTGCGTTCAGGTCCCTCATGTAGGGGTTGTCACACAGGATACGGTCAATGCGCTGATTCTGGCCGGGGAAGATATCGTACATCTTACTTTTGAGCTCTATGGTTTCCGAGGGTGACCGCTGTGGAGGGGGGGACGGTGTTGGGGGAGGGGGGTGCGACCGCTGGAGAGGGGGTGAGGGTGTAGGGCAAGGGCGGTGCCACCCAGGGGGCCCAGAGTGCGGCCATTGGGAGGGTGGCCTCATCAAGGGGGTAGCTGAGGGATGGGGGGTAGCTGAGGGGCAGGGAGCAGACTGCATAGCGTGGACATGCTGCGGGGTGGCTTGGGGGTCCGGCCTCAGAAGAGGTGCAACTGGGCTCCGTCTGTGAGAGACACATGTTTGGTCAATATTCGCATGCATGTACGCACACATTAAAGTCAGGACATAGTGTATGAACAATAATATCATCTCCTTTCTTTCACACACACCTGTTGTCCTTCCGTAAGAAAACATCCAGGTGGGGGCCATGTTTCCCCAGGGGGTCATCTGGGATCATAAAGTGGTCCTCCACAAAGGTAAACTGCAAAAGCCTTGAAAAAGGGGACAATCAGTGTTAGGGGAGAAGGCTTCTTAACATAATGTGTCCATGGATGATATATATATAAATGTCTGTAGAGAAATTAGTGCATGTCTGATGATTGGTTAAAAGGCCTTCACCTCTCTTGGATGATCTTCAACCATGCCTGTGATGTATTTACAAAGTCCCGCAGGTTGTCATTGGTGACGATAACCCCTTCTGTCTTCTCTGCCAGATGGAGCAGAAACCTGCAGGGGAGAGAGTGAAAGGACTGAGTCACCTGACAGTGAGTCAGTATGGATGTGGTGGTAGTAGAGAATGTGGGCAAGGCTCCCGAGTGGCAGAGCGGTCTAAGGCATTGCATCTCAGTGCAAGAGGCATCACTACAGTCCCTGGTTCGAATGAAGGCTGTATCACATCCGGTCGTGATAGGGAGTCCCATAGGGCGGCGCACAATTGGCCCAGCATCGTCCGGGTTTGGCCAGGGTAGGTCGTCATTGTAAATAAGAATTTGTTCTGACTTGCCTAGTTAAATAAAGGTTCAATAAAAAAATCTAAATAAAAATGTGAGCAAGGACCACCATCATGTTAGCAAAAAAAACATTTACACTTCAATCAGTGTAGATGAAGGAGAGGAGGCAGGTTAAAGAAGGATTTTTAAGCCTCGAGACAATTGACACATGGATTGTGTATGTGAGCGCTTCAGAGGGTGAATGGGCAAGACAAAAGATTTAAGTACCTTTGAGTATGGGTATGGCGCACCGGTTTGTGTCAAGAACTACAACACTGCTGGGGTTTTCACACTCAACAGTTTCCTGTGTGTATCAAGAATGATCCAACACCCAAAGGACATCCAGCCAACTTAACACAACTGTGGGAAGCATTGGAGTCAATATGGGCCAGCATCCCTGTGGAACGCTTTTGACACCTTGTCGTCCACATCCACATGTGACTGGGGACTAAAATAAACTTCATAATAATGTGACAATAATGTGACGCAATGTTCTTTATCGCCAAACATATTGCACAAGTTGACTGCAAGCATTTACTTAAACTAGCTACAAATATTAAACTTAACAAAAAATAGTTTTTTTTCTTCTCCAAATACCCCAGTATATGGTATACTGCCCGAGCCTAGAAGATATTCTTAATGTTTTGTACATTAAGGGGGGGGTGAGGACACCGGGTTGAATATACAGAGGGTGGGCAGGCTGTATGACGAGGTGAGATGCGTGACTTAGCAGTACCTGTCATCATGTGAGGAAATCCACTTTCCACAGACCTCTCTGGAAGGAGTGAAGGAGAGCAGACGCAGGTCTTCCAGTTGATTCAGGTAATGTTGTTCTGTTGAGACACGTGGAGGAAATACAGACATTTACACCGTGATGACCCGTCATTCAGGGCACGTGGGGCACAAAAAAAATATATACACTACCGTTCAAAAGTTTGGGGTCACTTAGAAATGCCCATGTTTTTTTAAAGAAAAACATGTTTTGTCCATTAACCTCTCTAGGGTAGGGGGCAGCATTTGGAATTTTGGATGAAAAGCATGTCCAAATTAAACTGCCTTCTACTCAGGCCCAGAAGATGGATTTTTTGTTTGTTTGTAGTTTTCTATTCAATGCCATTACAGTATCCATTGACTTAGGACTCCATTGACTTAGGCAGTTCCTATGCCTTCCACTAGATGTCAACAGTCTTTAGAAATGGTTTCAGGCTTGTATTCTGAAAAATGTGGGAGTAAGAGCAGTCTGAATGAGTAGACCCTGCCGTGTCACAGAGCTTTTTCATGCGCACGACCGAGAGAGTGAAGCCAGCAGTGGTATGCAGGGTGGTATGCTGCTGACGTTAATCTCCGGTTTAAATATTATTGATTATTTAGGCTAAAAACAACCTGAGGATTGAATATAAACATCGTTTGACATGTTTCTATGAACTTTACGGATACAATTTGGATTTTTTTGTCTGCCTGTTGGGACTGCGTTTGAGCCTGTGGATTACTGAAGAAAAAGCGCAAACAAAACTGAGGTTTTCGGATATAAAGAGACTTTACTGAATAAATGAATGTCTTCTAAATGCAAACATATGAAGATCATCAAAGGTAAGTGATTAATTTTATCTATATTTCTGACTTGTGCAACTCTTCTACTTGGCTGGTTACGGTTTGTAATGATTTGTCTGCTGGGCTATGTTCTCAAATAATTGTAAGGTATGCTTTTGCCGTAAAGCATTTTTAAATCTGACACCGTGGTTGGATTCACAAGAAGTTAATCTTTAAACCTATGTAAAATAGTTGTATCTATTCTGAATTTTTATAATGAGTATTTCTGTATTTGAATTTGGCGCTCTGCAATCTCACTGGATGTTGGCCAGGTGGGCTAGCGTCCCACATACCCTAGAGATGTTAAAATAACACAAATTGATCAGAAATACAGTGTAGACATTGTTAATGTTGTAAATGACTATTGTAGCTGGCAACGGCAATTTTTTTATGGAATATCTACAGCGATGGACATTAGACCAGTGGAAATCTGTCCTTTGGTCTCATGAGTTCAAATGTAAGATTTTTGGTTCCAACCGCCGTGTCTTTGTGAGACACAGAATAGGTGAACGGATGATCTCCGCATGTGTGGTTCCCACTGTGAAGCATGGAGTAGGAGGTGTGATGGTGCTTTGCTGGTGACACCGTCTGTGATTTATTTGGAATTTAAGGCACACTTAACCAGCAAGGCTATCACAGTATTCTGCAGAGATACACCATCCCATCTGGTTTGCACTTAGTGGGACTATCATTTATTTTTTAATAGGACAATGACCCAACACACCTCCAGGCTGTGTAAGGGCTATTTGACCAAGAAGGAGAGTGATGGAGTGCTGCATCAGATGACCTGGCCTCCACACAACCGACCTCAACCCAATTGAGATGGTTTGGGATGAGTTGGACCACAGAGTGAAGGAAAAGCAGCCAACAAGTGCTCAGCATATGTGGGAATTTCTTCAAGACTGTTGGAAAAACATTCCAGGTGAAGATGGTTGAGAGAATGCCAAGAGTGTGCAAAGCTGTCATCAAGACTACTTTGAAGAATCTAAAATATATTTTGATTTGTTTAACACTTTTTTGGTTACTACATGATTCATGTGTTATTTCATAGTTTATGTAGAAAATATTAAAAATAAATAAAAACCCTTGAATGAGTAGGTGTCTCCAAACTTTTGACTGGTACTGTACGTCTGTCCTACCTCGCTCATTAATGTCTTAAATCAAAATGACAGATTGCTTCTTATCTGCTTGTTGTCCCCTTATGCCATAGTTTGTACATCTCAATTGTCAGTAGAAGCCACATTTGGTCAAGCAAGTCAGCCATATCAGCTGTTTAAAAATAAGGCTGTAAATGAGGCTGAATTAACTTTCGCTGTCAGACAAGGCTCCGCTGAAAGCCAGGTGTAGCAGTGGTAAGGATTCACTCCATGGTGCTGAAAAGAAAGCTCTGCTGTTGCGACAGCTCTATATAGGACCTAACAGTTTGTGGGCACCGTTTGTCACCGTTATGGTGAAATTAATGTATTGTTTAGTGTTGTATCTTTGCTGGTGGGAGTTTACCCCACCAAGATTTACATGCTAAAATCACCACTGCATTTAAACATATCCTTAACAGAGCACACATGGAGCACATTATAACTATTCAAACATGAATCCTCCCAACTATTTTCCAATCGTCTTTCAACTGACCAAAGCCTTGGATGGCTTTCCTACCGGTACATTTCATGTACATTTTTTACCACCCAAAACCAGAAGGATGAGATTTAGCACAGGTTGAGGTGGCCTGTGCTGTGGCGTGTCTGTTCTGACCTGTGGTATAGCGGTCTCTCTTCTGCCTCCACTGAGGCACAAAGACGGTGATCTCCCGGTGGCCCCGACTCCAAAAGGCCTCAACAGCAATGGCTATCCCCCGGCAGGAGAAGAAACGGTGGAGACCGTGCCTAAAGAGGAGCAGGAGGAAGACAGGGAGGAAGGGTTATTTAGCAGTGATTAGGTTTAGGACGGCCTTATAACTAATACATCAAGTGATTGTTGTATTTCAGATTGCCAAATTGATGACTGCCTTCAAACGATATTGTCACAAATGCCAAGCGTCGGCTGGAGTGGTGTAAAGCTCGCTGCCATTGTACTCTGGAGCAGTGGAAACGAGTTCTCTGGAGTGATGAATCACGCTTCACCATCTGGCAGTCCAACGGACAAATCTGGGTTTGGTGGATGCCATGATAACTCTACCTGCTGGAGGAGGAATAATGGCCCGGGGTTGTTCATGGGTCAGGCTAGGCTCCTTAGTTCCAATGAAGATAAATCTTAACACTACAGCGTACAATGACATTCTAGACGATTCTGTGCTTCCAACTTTGTGGCAACAGTTTGGGGAAGGCAAGACAATTTCCCTGTGTACAAAGCAAGGTCTATACAGATATGGTTTGTCGAGATCGGTGTGGAAGAACTTGACTGGCCTGCACAGAGCCCTGACGTCATCCCATCAAACACCTTTGGGATTGGAATTGGAAGGCCGACTGCGAGCCAGGCCTATTCACTCCAACATCAGTGCCGACCTCACTAATGCTCTAGTGGCTGAATGGAAGCAAGTCCCTGCAGCAATGTTCTAGCATCTGGTGGAAAGCCTTCCCAGAAGAGTGGAGGCTGTTATAGTAGGAAAGGGGGGATCAACACCGTATTAATGCCCATGATTTTGGAATGAGATTTGAGACAAGCATGTAGTGTATGAGGTAAATCCACTTGAATCACTTTTTGACAGCATCCCTTTTAATTTAAACAAACTTTCAATACACGTTTGCCCATGGAACAATTGGTCAGAAAGTGACATGTTGGACCTGAATGCCAAAACATTCAGGAGATAAAGCTGCTCAAAGTTGACCCATTTGTCATACCCCACCATACCATGAGACATGCATGTCTTCATCACTAGGAAAGATAAACGGTTGAGTGTATCATTTAAAAGCGTACAAAACAGTGTTGTCAAATTACTTGTTTATTTCTTGAGAAGAAAACACATCAATTGTCATTTTTAACCCATTAACATCAATGATCTAAAAATGCGTAAACTCAGATTTTCTTCTTTTTTGCATACACTACAGTTTAAAGGTTTGGGGTCACTTAGAAATGTCCTTGTTTTTGAAATTGAAATTGAAATTAAAGCACATGTTATGTCCATTAAAATAACGTCAAATTGATCAGAAACACAGTGTAGACACGGTTAACGTTGTAAATGACTATTGTAGCTGGAAACGGCTGATTTTTAAAGGAATATCTACATAGCTGTGAAAGGACATCAGGGATAAAATTGTAGACATGCACAAGGCTGGGATGGGCTACAGGACAATAGGCAAGCAGCCTGGTGAGAAGGCAACAACTGTTGGCGCAATTATTAGAAAATGGAAGAAGTTCAAGATGACGGGCAATCACCCTCGGTCTGGGGCTCCATGCAAGATCTCACCTCGTGGGGCATCAATGATCATGAGGAAGGTGAGGGATCAGCCCAGAACTACACGGCAGGACCTGGTCAATGACCTGAAGAGAGCTGGGACCACAGTCTCAAAGAAAACCATTTGTAACACACTACGCCGTCATGGATTAAAATCCTGCAGCGCATGCAAGGTCCCCCCTGCTCAAGCCAGCGCATGTCCAGGCCCGTCTGAAGTTTGCCAATGACCATCTGGATGATCCAGAGGAGGAATGGGAGAAGGTCATGTGGTCTGATGAGACCTTTTTGGTTTAAACTCCACTCGCTGTGTTTGGAGGAAGAAGGATGAGTGCAACCCCAAGCACACCATCCCAACCGTGAAGCATGGAGGTGGAAACATCATTCTTTGGGGATGCTTTTCTGCAAAGGGGACAGGACGACTGCACCGTATTGAGGGGATGATGGATGGGGCCATGTATCGTGAGATCTTGGCCAACAACCTCCTTCCCTCAGTAAGAGCATTGAAGATGGGTCGTGGCTGGGTCTTCCAGCATGACAACGACCCGAAACACACAGCCAGGGCAACTAAGGAGTGGCTCCATAAGAAGCATCTCAAGATCCTGGGGTGTCCTAGCCAGTCTCCAGACCTGAACCCAATAGAAAATCTTTGGAGGGAGCTGAAAGTCTGTATTGCCCAGCGACAGCCCCGAAACCTGAAGGATCTGGAGAAGGTCTGCATGGGGGAGTGGGCCAAAATCCCTGCTGCAGTGTGTGCAAACCTGGTCAAGAACTACAGGAAACGTATGATCTCTGTAATTGCAAACAAAGGTTTCTGTACCAAATATTAAGTTCTGCTTTTCTGATGTATCAAATACTTATCTCATGCAATAAAATGCAAATTAATTACTTAAAAATCATACAATGTGATTTTCTGGATTTTTGTTTTAGATTCCGTCTCTCACAGTTGAAGTGTACCTATGATAAAAATGACAGACCTCTACATGCTTTGTAAGTAGGAAACACTGCCGATTTTGCAGGTTATCAAATACTTGTTCTCCCCACCCTATATACATACATATACCTATATAGACATAGATCTTTTTTTTTTTGAATATACCTTTATTATTCCCCCAATTGGAGTAAACTAATAAACAATAAGACTTCAGTATATACATCTTATACACATTTTACAGTCACAATCTATTTTACAATAATTATATTTTGTTTGTTTTTAGTCCTTCCTCTATTTCTGATATCCATCCAGTTTGATTTCTATTTGTAACTGTGCTATTTCAGAAAATGTCTGAACCTATATACATTTTATGTTTTACATTGGTTATCTTGTTATTAGTCCCACCCTTCAGCTCCATTCAACCCCTCCCATCTAACTCTCAACACCATCCATTTTGGATTTCTATTTGCCATATATTTTTCAACTGTGCTGTGATGCTTGACAAAAGTACTGAACCTTTCTATTCTCATAGCTTTTACGGATTGTAAATTAAAAATATATTTTTCTAAAATAATTATTCTATTATAGATTGATTGACTATGGCTTTTCAAATCACCCAGTATTGCTGTCTGCAGCGTTAGTTCTAGGCAAATGTTGCAATTCTTCAGCCATTCCTGGACCTGTGAACAAAAACGAGCTACATATGGACAATACCAAAATAAATTATCTAATGACTCTGCCTCCTCACAGCAAAATCTGCAGAGCTGGGAAGATTGTATCCCCCCCATATATATAACATTCTATTGGTTGCAAGAATTTTGTTTAGTAATTTAAATGTAAAAATTTGAAGTTTTGAATCCAGCGTTGTCTTGCGTTGTAATTTTGGGTAGAGCAGACATTTCCATATTTCTGTGTTAGCTGCATGTGTGACATAACTCCACCAGTCTTATTTATGATATTATTCACAAAAAAATACCCTTTTTAAACATTTCTTCGAAAAATACATTTAAAAAAATATATAAATTAGTATATTTGAGTTTAACCACTATTTGTTGTATTATTTGTTCTGGCTTTTCAGGTGGATTAAACTGAAATTGCAACCAACTTCCTAGGGCTTGTTTAAAAAAAAAAAAACGATATTGTGGAGATTATTTCCTTTCAAACAACCAAAAGTGAGCAGGTGTAATCTGAATCAAAGGTAATTCTTGAACATAGGATGATTTACTAGAGAACCAGTTTGGATTTAAGTATAACTTTAGTACAACTTAATAATTTCTGCCCTCCAAATTCATATTCGTTATAGCTGATATATATCGGCTTGTCATTCCAAATAAAATTGAATATTTTTTGTTCATATCATTTAAAAAGCAGGTCACTAGGTGTAGGCAAAACCATAAGCAAATAGGTCAACTGAAGAGTTAATCAGGGTGATTTTTCCACAAATAGACAGGTCAGACAGGCTTAAATCCTTTCCATGGTAGCAAGATCTTATCTATTTTTGCTAACTTTCCATAAAAATGTATTGGAGTGAGATCATTTCTTTCTTTTGGGATTTGTATAACGAGTATGTCCACATCTCCGTCAGACTATTTAATTGGTAAACTACACGGTAATGTAAAATTAGCATTTTTTCATGCAGAGAGGATAGAAAAAGTATCTAGATCCTCTGAGTCCGTGGAGAGATTCTAATTGTGGTTTTAAAAGAAAACATGAATCATCAGCGTACAATAGCACCTTCGTTTTTAAGCTACGGATTTCTAACCCCTTAATACCATTGTTTGATCTAATTTTAACAGCTAACATTTCGATGGCAATAATAAATAGATATGCCAAATAATGGACAACCTTGTTTTACTCCTCTTGACAGTTTAAAACTTTCTGAGAAGTAGCCATGATTTATTATTTTACACCTAGGGTTACTATACATAACCTTAACCCATTTTATAAGAGATTCCCCAAAATTGAAATATTCTAGGCATTTATATATAAACTCCAGTCATACTTTATCAAAAGCCTTTTCAAAAACAGCTATGAAAACCAGGCCTGGTGTCTCCAATATTTCATAGTGTTCTATTGTTTCCAGTACTTGTCTTATATTATCTCCAATGTATCGTCCATGTAAAAAACCTGTCTGATTAGGATGAATAATATCTAACAATACTTTTTAAATTCAATGCACAAGGCATTTTGCTCGGATTTTTGCATCACAACACTGTAAGAGGTCTCACATTTTTTAAATGAACTGGATCTTTATATATACAACTTGGGTCCTGTTCCAGTAATAATGATATCAGACCTTCTTGTTGCGTGTCTGATAATCTACCATTTATATAGGACTGGTTAAAACATGCTAATAATGGTCCTCTGAGTATATCAAACAATGTTTTGTATACTTCCACTGGTATACCATCCAGCCCTGGAGTTTTCCCAGCCTTAAAGGCTTTAATTTCATCAAGAAGTTCCTCCTCTGTAATTTGGCCTTCACATGAGTCTTTCTGTACAGATGTTAATTTTACATTATTATTAGGAAAAAATCCATACAATTAGTTTCAGTTAGTGGAGATGGAAGAGACTGAAACAAAAACATTCTTAAAGTACTTTACTTCCTCTTTCAAAATATAATTCGGTGAATCATGCGTGATTCCATCATTTGTAATAAGTTTCAACACATTGTTTTTCTAGCATTTCTATATTGAAACAGAATTTGGCATGTTATGTTAGCTAATCCAAGTTTATCATTGTAAAAGGCTAATTGATCATTAGAAAACCCTTTTGCAATTATTTTAGCACAGATGAAAACGTTTATGCTGATTAAAGAAGCAATAAAACTGGCCTTCTTCAGACTAGTTGAGTATCTGGAGCATCAGCATTTGTGGGTGCCGATTACAGGCTCAAAATGGCCATAAAAAAAATTACTTTCTTCTGAAACTCGTCAGTCTATTCTTGTTCTGAGAAATGAAGGCTATTCCATGTTAGAAATTGCCAAGAAATTGAAGATCCCGTACAACGCTGTGTACCACTCCCTTCACAGGACAGTGCAAATTGGCTCTAACCAGAATAGAAAGAGGAGTGTGAGGCCCCGGTGCACAACTGAGCAAGAGGACAAGTACATTAGAGTGTCTAGTTTGAGAAACAGACGACTCACAAGTCCTCAACTGGCAGCTGCCAGTTGAGGACTGTCCAGGTGGCTGGTCTCAGATGACCCCACAGGTGAAGAAACCGGATGTGGAGGTCCTGGGTTGGCGCGGTTTCATGTGGTCTGCGGTTGAGAGGCCGGTTGGACGTACTGCCAAATTCTCTAAAACGACATTGGAGGCAGCTTATGGTAGAGAAGTTAACATTCAATTCTCTGACAACAGCTCTGTTGTTCATTCCTGTAGTCAGCATGCCAATTGCATGCTCCCTCAAAACTTGAGACATCTGTGGCATTGTGTTGTGTGACAAAAGTGCACATTTTAGAGTGGCCATTTATTGTCCTCAGCACAAGGTGCACCTGTGTAATTATCATGCTGTTTAATCGGCTTCTTTATATGCCACACCTGTCAGGTGGATGGATTATCTTGGCAATGGAGAAATTCTCACCAACAGGCATGTAAACACATTTTTGCAGCATATTTCAGAGAAATACGCTTTTTGTGTGCATGGAACCTTTCTGGGATCTTTTATTTCAGCTCATGAAACATGGGAACAACACTTTATATGTTGCATTTATATTTAATGTTCAGTATAATTACTAACACAAACCCACCCACGATCGAATGTCCACTTAAATGGTAATGTCTATTCTATTATGTATATTTCTAGCTACAACCTATCAATATGTTTCCTATGGAGGACTGACAGTATGATATAAAACAACAGATATTCCTATTCAAGTCAACTGAATCATTCCATGACATTTCAGAAAGCCATGACACCCACCATTTCAGTTTGTTCTGAATTTTTTTCTGTAGTTAAATCTGCTGTCTATTTTTTTAACAGGGGAAGAAACCCATCAACAGATTCACAGGGAATACATTACATAGTATGGAAAAGCAATACTCCAAGAAACAGCTTCATACTACTTGTCAAACATAGAGAATTGATACTGTATACTGGTTGTTGGGGAGGGATTGGCATGGGGTGTGGGGGGTTTGTGAATGGCTGTTGTTTTTCCCCCGGGATTCCTCATGTCTTACTCATTGGTCAGAAAACAAGTTTGGTCCAAATCGGATGTTGGGTACTATATTTATTGAATATTTTGTGAATCCTATAAATAAGAAATTGCCAATTTAGGTGCAATCAATTAGCTTAATTTCTTAGAGATCAAATTATATTTTAACAAAATATTTTCAGGAAAGCTAGTTGTATATGTTACTAACTACAGAAACTATTTCAGAATAAGTGGACCTCCAACCATCTTTGTGGTACCATTTGAATGTTGAAAATTGTATTCCCATTTTAGTACATTTATCAACCAAAGCATGACATCCACCCTGTATTCAAGAGCATGCTCTGTCTGAACCGATGGCGGGCATAACACAAAAACCTTATATCAGGGATGGGCAACTTTAAAACTAATTTCATGCAATTCTACACATTTGCCAGAGGGTGGAGGCAAATGTTTGCAGTTAACGGATGATCAATGGGCCCCTCCCCGGTGGGTAATTCGACCATGCTTACTACAAGTTTAGATAGCTGGCCGCGTAAAATATGTAAAATAGAGTCTAAGCTACAACATATGTGAATATGAAAAAAGCTAGATCATTGACATTAAATGGTAAAAAAAAAGATTTAAAAAAAAATGACAACCCTGTTTGTCAGCTTTTAAATAAAATCAATCTCAACTGGTTTTCTTTTCCAGTGATGAAGATGTGGCTGTCTCATGGTATGGTGGGGTATGCAAAATGGTCAACTTTGAGCACCCGTATCTCTTGAATGTTTTGGCATTCAGGTCCGAAATGTCACTTTCTGAAAGTTGTACAATTATACATCAAATTCTACCCCGAGTTGTTGATCCTTCACAATACATTCATCTAATTACTAGGGATGCGCGATATAATCAGTGAACATATCGGAATCGGACGATATTAGCTAAAAATGCCAACATCGGTATTGGCCAATGTCTAGTTTAACGGCCGTTGTGCAAAACCGATGTCACAGCTGACATGCATACCTATATAACGAAGGTACATGATGTAATCATGGAGGTGTGTTGGGTCATTGTCCTGTTGAAAAACAAGTGATAGTCCCACTAAGCGCAAACCAGATGGGATGGCGCATCGCTGCAGAATGCTGGTTAAGTGTGCCTTGAATACTAAATAAATCACAGACAGTGTCACCAACAAAGCACACCATCACACCTCCTCTATGCTTTACGGTGGGAACCACACATGCGGAGATCATCTGTTCACCTACTCTGCGTCTCACAAAGACACAGTGGTTGGAACCAAAAATCTCAAATTTGGACTCATCAGACCAAAGGATAGATTTCCACCGGTCTAATGTCCATTCGACCATGAAGGCCTGATTCACTCAGTCTCCTCTCAACATCAACTGTTCAGACGTGTCTGTTACTTGAACTCTGAAGCATTTATTTGGGCTGCGATTTCTGAGGCTGGTAACTTTAATGAACTTATCCTCTACAGCAGAGGTACCTCTGGGTCTTCCTTTCCTTTGGCAGTTTCATCATAGCACTTGATGGTTTTTGAGAGATGTCGTAAATTCCTGAGGATCTCCTCATGGACACACAGTATAGAGAGAGTACATTTTCATAGAGAACAAAGGAATCCCTTCCACCTCACAGAACTTGAGGTACGCACAAATTTCATGTTCCAGAGAAAGTATAAAAGATCGGTGAAGAATCCAGCTACAAACTGGTCCGTTTGTTACAACTTGGGGAAGATCATGGGAGACGGTGTGGCCACATTACCATGACGCTGTTTATATAATAGCCTCAGATATGAGGTTTACATCTAATTGTGGTATAAGATGAATGAGTGAGTATAATACTGTTTACACAATTTTACAATGTGATTTTGGACTGTTTAATGAAGGAAAACTCAAAAAGGAAATTGGAGTTAACTAAATCAGAGGACCGCCCCTGACGCCCAGTTAGGGTCAGGCGTCCTGGGACAGCCCCTTGCTGCAATTCCGAATAAGACCGAACTTTGAGAAATGATCACCAACTTTGAGAAATTATCACCAGACCATGTTTTTCTCCATTAGGAGGGGAGAAAGGTTGTAGACAATTGCTGAATCTTTTAACCATACCACGTGGTTAAACTCTTAGACCATCGATACCGACGGAATAAAGTCTTTGATATCAATTACTAGTCTGCAGCTAGGAATTTGGTATCATTGAACGCGAAGAACGACAACCGCCAAAACATCCATTCTATAACAACTGAATGAATGTCACTCTGAACTAACCCTTCTAACCAAGACAGAGAGAGAGAGAGAGAGAGAGAGAGAGAGAGCGAGGACGAAACTCTCCAACAGAAACAAACTTTTCACCAGCGATCAAGACGACACACTGAGCGTAAATATATATATTGATTGCAATTGTTCCCGAATGAGTGAGTGTTCATGTGCAAAGGATTAGCATTTCAATTGTTATAATTATCACTCTGTAGTGACTTAGTTGACCCCCACTTCCCCTTTTGTCTAACAAGCCACCATACCGGTTTTAATGCGATATTTCAGTTTTGTGCAAAAATCTGTTTTTGCTTTTGCATTTTGGGGTATTGTGTGTAGATTGATAGGGGGGAAAAACAAGTTAAATCAATTTTAGAAAAGGCTGTAAAGTAACAAAATGTGGAAAAAGTCAAGGGGTTTGAATACTTTCTGAATGCAATGTTTATCTAAAAATAAGATTGACATAGGGTTAGTTTATATTACTTGGAGTCCAAGTAAAAATAGTGAGAGTGCTGAACAATATGGGCAGAGATCGTTTTAAGTAGTAACCAGAAAGCATGACGAACACATACACACAAAAGCTCAAAACACACAAATCTACATTTTTGTGAGGCAATACAAAGTCACTGGGAAGTTCCCTCTTAAAGAGAAAGTGAGTTCAAACAGGATGTGCAACTAACCCCAGTACCATTGACGTGGATAGTAAAATCACCTTGAAATATGCACAAAAAAACAAAACAAAAATTCCCCCTTGTAGTTTTCTTAAATAAAACCCCCATACTTGTTCATACTTCCAGTAATGACTTCAGTAGACAGAATAAAATTGCTTAGGGCAAGAAGGAAGAAACAGGAAAACTGACAAAAGTGAAAAGAGAGAGTTTATATTAGGTCATTTCCATGTAAAAGGACCCATGAGCACCAATGTGACGTTCATAGGAGCATATCCAATTGGGTGTCAAATAAAAGCTAAGAGTCTATATTTCTGAGAAATTTCAGCATAGATACATTTTTCAACCATCTTGTATCCTAAAAATTAGGAATAAGCTAAGGCTTTGATTTGTGGTCAAACAGTCTACAGGAGTCTACCAGAAAAAGTCTTAAAAATTATTAGAAATATATCAAAACACAATCATGTTGATGTAAAGACCCCTGCCAACTAATATCAACACATACTTAGTTTGAGAAAAATGTCTGCCTTCTGTAAATTTAAGAAACATTGCCTTGCGATTTGAAATTCCATTACCAAAACCCCACATATCTTTAAGATATTTTCACATTTCTCTCCCTCATGACGAGACAGGATAATAAAAGTTCACATAAGTAACAAGGTAGGCCTATCAATTAGTTAGTTGTTTTACTGGTATAATTTTGTTTATGCAAGTGATTAGAACTCAGAATTCTGTTACCAAATCGTTAACAGATTTTCAGCAATTCAATTGGCTACAATGGGAAATCAAAGTAGTCACAAACCACAGTTGGTTTCACAACTACAGTACAGTAAATAAGTAGAGTATAGTTCATTATAAACTGGGTGGTTTGAGCCCTGAATGCTGATTGGCTGACAGAGGTGGTATACAGTGCCTTGCGAAAGTATTCGGCCCCCTTGAACTTTGTGACCTTTTGCCACATTTCAGGCTTCAAACATAAAGATATAAAACTGTATTTTTTTTGTGAAGAATCAACAACAAGTGGGACACAATCATGAAGTGGAATGACATTTATTGGATATTTCAAACTTTTTTTTTGCCACAAGCCACCTGGGAGACACACCAGACATGTGGAAGAAGGTGCTCTGGTCAGATGAAACCAAAATTGAACTTTTTGGCAACAATGCAAAACGTTATGTTTGGCGTAAAAGCAACACAGCTGAACACACCATCCCCACTGTCAAACATGGTGGTGGCAGCATCATGGTTTGGGCCTGCTTTTCTTCAGCAGGGACAGGGAAGATGGTTAAAATTGATGGGAAGATGGATGGAGCCAAATACAGGACCATTCTGGAAGAAAACCTGATGGAGTCTGTAAAAGACCTGAGACTGGGACGGAGATTTGTCTTCCAACAAGACAATGATCCAAAACATAAAGCAAAATCTACAATGGAATGGTTCAAAAATAAACATATCCAGGTGTTAGAATGGCCAAGTCAAAGTCCAGACCTGAATCCAATCGAGAATCTGTGGAAAGAACTGAAAACTGCTGTTCACAAATGCTCTCCATCCAACCTCACTGAGCTCCAGCTGTTTTGCAAGGAGGAATGGGAAAAAATGTCAGTCTCTTGATGTGCAAAACTGATAGAGACATACCCCAAACGACTTACAGCTGTAATCGCAGCAAAAGGTGGCGCTACAAAGTATTAACTTAAGGGGGCTGAATAATTTTGCACGCCCAATTTTTCAGTTTTTGATTTGTTAAAAAAGTTTGAAATATCCAATAAATGTCGTTCCACTTCATGATTGTGTCCCACTTGTTGTTGATTCTTCACAAAAAAATACAGTTTTATATCTTTATGTTTGAAGCCTGAAATGTGGCAAAAGGTCGCAAAGTTCAAGGGGGCCGAATACTTTCGCAAGGCACTGTATCAGACCGTATACCCGGACAACACTGGGCCAATTGAAGTGACGCCTCAAGCACTGCGATGCCGTGCCTTAGACCACTGCGCCACTCAGGAGGCCTTGACAAGGTGACTTTTATCAATATATTTGCCTGTACTTACCCCCAAAAATAAAATGCTAATTAGCTGATCATCTACTTTAATTTCTAATTAGCATTTTCAAATCTGAGAATAAATAGAGCCCAATTAAAAGTCACCTTGTCCGAGATTTACACAGTTATCAAAACATCACGCCAGGGTAAGCCTACACAAAACACAGCCCTTATTTTAAGTGTTTTTAAAATCCCCTATGGGAAAAAGGAATGGTGGAAAAAACGGTTGGAAATATTTCCCTGTTTGACCGCAAGGTTTTATGGGTATTATGACATGTCCACTGTGGGGTTCTATTATGAACAACTCCCCATATGGGCAGGTATGGGGTGGGGTCAGATGGGAGGGTATCTGCTAGGTTTTCTATGTTTTGTTGAGGCCTATGTGATGTGTGAGAAGTGCTAAGATTTCCTCTTGTAGAACAAACGTGAATCTGAATCGGAATTGTTTTGTCTTTTCCATCATATGACCTTCATGATTCAAATGCATTGATATAGTTTCAATCAATCAATGAATCAGTTTAATGCTGGTGTAATTTTCTCTGAGTGATAGCTCATAAAATGTTGAAAACTTGTACGATAAGATTGATTGGCTTCTTTCTCTCTGTGATACGTTTCACACCTTCCCAATCCAGCCCTAAATCCCCGAGCTGACAAGGTACAAATCTGTCGTTCTGCCCCTGAACAGGCAGTTAACCCACTGTTCCTAGGCCGTCATTGAAAATAAGAATTTGTTCTTAACTGACTTGCCTAGTAAAATAAAGGTAAAATAAATAAATAAAAATACACATTTGAGTTCTCTGTATGTTCCTAGGCAAGGGGTAGGGGGGGCCTCCATAGCAACTTTTTTTTGCCATAGGAACCTGCAACCAGTGCTTGGGTAGTTTTGCTTTACATAGCAGTCAATACGAATAGAAATAACGACTAGAGAACGCCTAAAATTGCACTTGACAACCAGGGTTAGGATTAGAGGTCGACCGATTAATCGGAATGGCCGATTAATTAGGGCCGATTTCAAGTTTTCATAACAATCGGTAATCGTTATTTTTGGGCGCCAATTTATTTTTTATACCTTTATTTAACTAGGCAAGTCAGTTAAGAACACATTCTTATTTTCAATGCTGCCTAGGAACGGTGGGTTAACTGCCTTGTTCAGGGGCAGAACGACAGATTTTCCCCTTGTCAGCTCGGGGGATCCAATCTTGCAACCTTACAGTTAACTAGTCCAACGCTATAACCACCTGCCTCTCATTGCACTCCACGAGGAGCCTGCTTGTTACGCGAATGCAGTAGAAGCCAAGGTAAGTTGCTAGCTTGCATTAAACTTATCTTATAAAAAACAATCAATCAATCATAATCACTAGTTATAACATGGTTGATGATATTACTAGTTTATCTAGCGTATCCTACGTTGCATATAATCGAAATTGCGAAAAAAGCAATTGTTGGACGACTGTATCTAACCATAAAAACTAATGCCTTTCTTAAAATCAATACACAGAAGTATATATTTTTAAATCTGCATATTTAGCTAAAAATAAATCCAGGTTAGCAGGCAATATTAACCAGGTGAAATTGTGTCATTTCTCTTGCGTTCATTGCACGCAGAGTCAGGGTATATGCAAGTTTGGGCTGCCTGGCTCATTGCGAACTAATTTGCCAGAATTTTACATAATTATGACATACATTGAAGGTTGTGCAATGTAACAAGAATATTTATACTTTGGGATGCTACCCGTTAGATAAAATACAGAACGGTTCTGTATTTCACTGGAATAATAAACGTTTTGTTTTCGAAATGATCGTTTCCGGAATCTACCATATTAATGACCAAAGGCTCGTATTTCTGTGTGTTATTATGTTATAATTAAGTCTATGATTTGATAGAGCAGTCTGACTGAGCGATGGTAAGCAGCAGCAGGCTCGTAAGCATTCATTCAAACAGCACTTTGTGCATTTTGCCAGAGGCTCTTCGCAAGCACAGCGCTGTTTATGACTTCAAGCCTATCAGCCTAATGGCTGGTGTAACCGATGTGAAATGGCTAGCTAGTTAGCTGGGTACGCGCTAATAGCTTTTCAAACGTCACTCGCTCTGAGACTTGGAGTAGTTTTTCCCCTTGCTCTGCAAAGGCCGCGGCTTTTGTGGAGCGATGGGTAACGCTGCTTCGAGTGTGGCTGTTGTCGATGTGTTCCTGGTTCGAGCCCAGGTAGGGGCAAGGAGAGGGATGGAAGCTATACTGCTACACTGGCAATAATATATAAGAACATCCAATAGTCAAAGGTATATGAAATACAAATGGTATAGAGAGAAATAGTCCTATAATACTATATTAACTACAACCTAACCTCTTACCTTGGAATATTGAAGTCTCATGTTAAAAGGAACAATCAACTTTCATATGTTCTCATGTTCTGAGCAAGCAACTCAAACATTAGCTTTTTTACATGGCACTTATTTCACTTTTACTTCTCCAACACTTTGTTTTTGCATTATTTAAACCAAATTGAACATGTTTCATTATTTATTTGAGGCTAAATTGATTTTTATTGATGTATTATATTAAGTTAAAATAAGTGTTCATTCAGTATTGTTGTAATTGTCACTATTACAAATACATGAACATTTTTTATTTTAATTTTTTTTAAATCGCCCGATTAATCGTCAATGTTTTTTTTATGGTCCTCCAATAATTGGTATTGAAAAATCATAAGCGGTCGACCTCTAGGATATGGCCACGTCACAGCCATGATAAAAATGTCATAGCACATGGCCTCATGCATTATTTCTTAAGTATAGTACAGCACAGTAAAATAATATCAGCGTATTGTTCAGTACAGTACTGTAGAGATCAGTCAGTAAAGAAAAGTAGAGTATAGTTCAGTACACAGTAAAGCACACTAGAGTTGCATACACTGTAATTACTGTATTGTACTGTAATCTACATTATTGTATATACTCCACTGTACTGTTCTGTACGGTACTCTACTGAGCTGTACTTTGATGTCCAAAGTTGTGAAACATAGATGTCTTGATTTGTTCAGATTTGGTCTGGACCAACCAAATTTGGTCTTATTTAGGGGCAGAGCTCATGAAATAAATGTGTTTTTGTAAAATGTTCAGTGTAAATTGTTCAAAGTAGTCATTGTGCAGAGAGTTGTATGGTTGGTTAAACTTTGAAACCAATGGTTTTTGCATATATTTTAAGTGAAACATTTGAGTCTCAGCGCAATTCCGTTACCGTGGAATTGCCCATTACTATTACTTATTTCATAGTCAGAGAAAGATTTTCCCATCTGGAAAGCCACTTGGACGCCCCCCACTGCAGCCATGTGCTAGGCCTATCTACTCATATATATATATATATATATACACACATACATTTACAGTGGGTTCCTGGAAGAGCTCTCAGTTACATTTATAATGTTACCCATGAGAAAGTTCTGACTGAGGGTTACACTCTTGCTTTCACTCACACACCAGAGCTCACATAGGCCTACACACAGGTGGTCCAGACAAAGTCTTATCTGATGATGACAAAATGTGTGTGGGTACAGTAAGAGGGGGGATTACTCACGCCATGGCCACGTTGCTGCCGTCGATGATGATGTGGCGGAGGTCAGGGTGTCCAGGCTTGTTCTGTAGGGTCAGGGTGTAGGGGGTTCTTAGGGACTCATTGAAGCGGGTTGTGGCAGTCAGGGGTGGTAGAGGGGGCTCTGTGCGGGGTGGAGGGACCCTGGCTGACAGGGTCTGGTAGGAGCAGCCTGGCCTTGTACCTGCTGTCTGGGTCGGACACTGTGGTGTGCTCCGCAGTGCCGTCACACTCTCCACATGTACCGGCCCCATGGTCTGAGCCCCTCCCCGGGAAAAGTAGTCCATCCTGGACCCCGATGGAGGATCCAGCTGCTCTGCCGTCCTGGCCTTAACGCCAGTCATAGTGTCGGAACTGTCCTCGTCATCATCAATGGTGATGATATTGTAAGCACCCCCCTGACCAGTGCTGCTCCTCTTTAGCATCACTGTCTGCAGCATGCTGCTACACTGTCCCCTCTGTCCCACAGCATTGCTGCTGAGTGGCTTAATGTTCTCCTTGGACTTTACATCCAGGGCTCTGTTTGGTATTCTATCTGGCCCTCTGTCCTTATCCCTGGAGAAAGTAGTGGAGGAGGAAGATGAAGACTCAGGGTTGTGGGTTGAGGACGCCCCACCTCGCTGCCCCTCTGTTCTCTGGCTCTCCTCCACAATGCGCTCCAGCAGCAGGAAGGTGTCCTCTGTCTGGCCCGTCTCCCTCACCACCCTCTCCACCACCTCCTGCTCGTAGCCCATGGTCCTGAAGAAGTTCACCAGGCACCGCAGGTTGGTCTCAGGGGCCACAGCTTCCCGGTCATCCGCACTATCAGTGGAGTCCAGCACCAGCCCCATGTTGGCCTTGGAGGGAGTCTTAGCTCGGCTGTCACTGGTTACAGTGTGGCGCTCTTTCTCAATCGACTGACCCCTCCTCTCTAGGGAGAACTGCCTCTTGGTGTCCCTCAGCTCGCTCTCTGACGACCGCCGCTTGTGGGAGGGTCGGATGCCATTCAGCAACCCCGCTTCGGCCCCGGCTGGAGCCCCAGCCGCCTTCTCCTCAAAGCTGGTGTCCACGATGCGGTTGGAGAGGTCAGTGACAGGGGTGCTGCTTTGGGAGCGATCCTGGTCCACGTCTATAACCCCACCAGGCTGAGTGGGGCTCTGGGCAAGACCTAGCAGCTCCTCCTTCAGGGCACTGGGTAGCAAGAGCAGCTCCATGGCGTACTTATCGTCTCGCTCCTCCACAAACGTCTTGAAGGTGCGTTTGACGGTCTGCTCCCTGTCTCCGGGCAGGCTGCGCTTCTCTTGGAAGAGAGCAACAAACTGCTGCACGCGGCTCTGTGCCATGACGACAGACTCAACGCAGCCCAGCAGGCGCAATCGTCCCGGCTCCAGCACCACAACCTCAGCGCTGGTGTCCCGCAGCAGCCGATCCAGGAACAAACCC
This sequence comes from Oncorhynchus mykiss, assembly GCF_057628025.1. Taxonomy (NCBI): domain Eukaryota; kingdom Metazoa; phylum Chordata; class Actinopteri; order Salmoniformes; family Salmonidae; genus Oncorhynchus; species Oncorhynchus mykiss. Next base: position 68,808,053 of record NC_143023.1, on the reverse strand, counting down.
CGGGCACCGGCAAAGATGCAGTGGATGTCCACAGGGTAGCGCTCCACCTGCTGCAGCTCTGGGTCACAGAGACCTTTCAGGTACTCCTGCAACAACACAGAGTCAACACCAGTTAGAGAAGTAGACATGCCAACAACATAACATTATTTGTCCAACATCAACTTACACAGGTGTAGGCAACACACCTAGTTCATAAAGTACCATGGATGGGGATCTAGACTACATCAGTGTCAGTGTCTCCTGACCCCTCCTGTCTCAGCCTCCAGTATTTATGCTGCAGTAGTTTGTGTCAGGGGGGCTAGGGTCAGTTTGTTATATCTGGAGTACTTCTCCTGTCCAATCCGGTGTCCTGTGTGAATTGAAGTATGCTCTCTCTTATTCTCTCTTTCTTTCTCTCTCTCGGAGGACCTGAGCCCTAGGACCATGCCTCAGGACTACCTGACATGATGACTCCTTGCTGTCCCCAGTCCACCTGGCTGTGCTGCTGCTCCAGTTTCAACTGTTCTGCCTGTGATTATTATTATTTGACCATGCTGGTCATTTATGAACATTTTAACATCTTGGCCATGTTCTGTTATAATCTCCACCCGGCACAGCCAGAAGAGGACTGGCCACCCCACATAGCCTGGTTCCTCTCTAGGTTTCTTCCTAGGTTTTGGCCTTTCTAGGTAGTTTTTCCTAGCCACCGTGCTTCTACACCTGCATTGCTTGCTGTTTGGGGCTTTAGGCTGGGTTTCTGTACAGCACTTTGAAATATCAGCTGATGTACGAAAGGCTATATAAATAAATTTGATTTGATTAAATAATTTCACATGAGAAGGTCCATGTTCAAAGCTTTTTGAAACTGATAATAGGATGCTCAGGGATACCCCCTCTCCGCCTGCCCAAGAAAACATCACTCATCATCTTCAATGACAACTCGGTCATCATCACATTGACTGTAAATTGGTAAGATTGAAAAGTGGAAGATGGGAAGTTGTAAGAAATCAACTGAAACCCAATGAGGAAATCTCAACATCTCAACAGGTTCCTGAAATATTTGATGAATCAGCCTCAAGTTTGAGATGCCCTGGCTGTCACAATACATACGTGTGTCTCCTCTCCATAGAGTGCACATGGTTTCCTGATGACTATGTACACCAGGGAGAAAAATGACGTGGCAAGGTATAAATATGTTGTGGCTTCCGTTTTCTGTGTTCTCAATCGGGTTGAAGGGGATTCCAAGTTTACTGGCACCAATAGTAATACAATATTACCCAATCCGGTGACCTGTACATTGAACTTAATCTGCCCACTGCACAATGTTGGCAAAGGGAAACTCAAGATACTGAAGTGTAAAATATGTTATGACTGCTGTTTTTGGAGTTGTAGAATAAACGGGAAATCAGTACCGAACTTGAACACAAAAGTGTCATTGACACCCATCGTGCAGTCGGGATCTTATGTAATGATGTTGTAAACCTGTCACCCAGATGGACTAGTTTTATAATATTTACTAATATAATCTGTACAGTTAGCTAGAAAGAAGATTACACAAAGCCTTATATTATATGAAACTCAAACAACTTTTCATATCAGCATTTTTACATTGGTCAAATCATACCTATTCCAATCAGGTACCTCTTATTTTATTACCACCACATAACATTTAAGGATGGACCTTTGCTCTACCAACGAAAGGTCTTTGCTATTGAACTGCATAACTGACAAAAATAAATAAACACTTGAAGAATGGGCCTTTCATTAATCACAGTAATTTCATTAATCACAGTCAATGTTTACCTTTGCCTTCGACACGTCGTCTCTCTTTCCCTTGAGTTTAAGCCATATCTGCCTTGATGCTGTACTACAGTGGGCTCCAGTGTGGTCCAAAAGGCCGATAATTGTGAAAGCTACCTGGAAAACCTGTTCTACTTTGCGTTTAGCGCAATTCAGTTCTTCTTGCTTGTTTTCAAGGACCGCAAATTCGTCCACTGTCAGGACCTCTTGCTGTTGTTTGCTCGCTACTGGCGATAGCCTGTTTTCGGGCGGTTCCGAACAGGTTACCTCGGTGACTCGCTTCATACCAAGGAGGGGCCGCGTTGTTGACATTCTGTTCATGAATATCTGTCCCTATTGACAACGGGGAGTTTTAATATTTTAACCATTCGGTGTCATGTCGATCTTTACCCTCATTCATGGTTTCCTGTGATCTATATTCCTCTTCCCTGCGGTGCTATATTACCTAGAGTAATCCTATTTTAAAACAACTTTTTACACGACAATCCCAACGCATCCGGAAAGTCCCAGTGATGATGTCATCAAAAGAAGACAATGTGTACTACGGAACGTACGGAAATTAAGATGGCGGAGGCGGATGTTTTGTTTGAAACTGATGGCGCGTCGAGTGGAGTAGACTGTTAAGAGTGAAAAGGAATGGACTGCAGTGGCGAACAAAAGGGGAAATAAGAGAAGTGGTTTTGGAATATGTAAAGCCAAGCCTTGCTCTGACTCTTTTTTTAGTTGGAGCGAGGGTGGCGTTATCTGGATAAGGTTGCGTCAGTGAGGATAACAAGAAGTGGACTTATTTAGTTTTTTTGTATCCGAGGAGCAGAAGGAGCTAGCCCTTGATCATGACTCAGTTCCATTACACATAACATTAATTGGAATTAAGGCAAATTCTGTACTGGGGAGTTTTGCTAAGAGCCCCGGACGCTCAGTCTGAACAAACATGCATCGCTTACGGTACGGTTTAAGAAGCACGAGGAGCTGCTTTTCTGTCATATCAGCGATAAATAATAATTCCAAAATGTTGAATTGAAACACACCTTTTTTATAGTAATGTTCCAACACGCCATATCTCCAGGTTACAGCACTTTTTGCAGAAGACCGGCTGAAGACAAATCACATTTCATTGGTTGGTACAATAATTTTGCAGATGTTATTATGGGCGGAGCTGAAATGCTTATGTTCCTAACTCCAACAGAGCAATACAAGACAATACATGCAAATCCCCCAAATAAAAATAAATGAATTAAGAAATATTAGAATGAACAATGTCAGAATATGAAATATAAATATACACTACATGACCAAAGGTATGTGGACATCTGCTTGTCGAACATCTCATGCCATAATCATGGGCATTAATATGGAGTAGGTCCCCCACTTTGCTGCTATAACAGCCTCCACTCTTCTGGGAAGACTTTCCACTAGATGTTGGAATATTGTTGCAGGGATTTGCTTCCATTCAGCCACAAATGCATTAATCAATCAGAATTTGGGTTTAATTTTTTTTATGGAAAAGTTTGATCTTACTGATATATGGAGAGAGAGGTTTCCGGCCGACAGATCATTCACTTGGAGTAACAAAACAGGTTCCAGAAAATCCAGAATAGATTTTTGTCTTATATCCAAATGTATTAATAGTGAGTGTGTTACTACAAATATTTGTACTACTCCCCTCACAGACCATAGGGCCATTTACATTGATATCAAAATATTTAGCCCTGGTACTAACCTTGGTAGAGCATCCTACTGGAAGCTAAATAGCTCATTATTAAATAATGATATAGTTAAGTTTGAGGTTAAAGATCTGCTTTCACACTTTTTGTAAAGGGCTTGTGAAGAAAAATCTTATTGCAAGAACCGGGAGCTCTTTAAATTTGAGGTGTCCAAATACTTTAGAAAATATGGTAGCAATCTTGCTAAGACCAGAAGAGCTGAGGAGGAAAAGGTGATCATTAAGATAACTTCCCTTTCTCAGAGGTCCCCAGCCGGCCTCTTGGGGGAGGAGAATATGGCACTAATTGAGTTACAAAATAAACTGGATAATATATATAGATTAAAAGCAGAAGGAGCCTTTATTAGATCTAGGAAAAAATTGATTGAGGAGGGAGAACAGATTTCATCCTATTTCTTTAGACTTGAGAAATCTCACTCTAAAAATAACACTATCCATAAATTAAACATTGATGGTGTTATTACAGATGACCAAAAATGAATCGCTAAATACTGTAGCAATTTATTCAGAAAATTGTATAGCTCTTCTGTAACGGATCTCGTCCTCCTCTTCTGAGGAGGAGTAGCGAGAAGGATCGGAGGACCAATGCGTAGCGTCGTAAGTGTCCATAATGTTAAATCAAACACAACAGAACACTGGAACAAACCAATAACCGTGAAGGAACAAAACAGTCCCGTGTGGCATCAAACACTGATACGGAAGATAAACACCCACAACTCAAAAGTGAAACCAGGCTACCTAAGTATGATTCTCAATCAGGGACAACGATTGACAGCTGCCTCTGATTGAGAACCATACTAGGCCGAACACAGAAATCCCAAATTATAGAAAAACGAACATAGACAACCCACCCAACTCACGCCCTGACCATACTAAAACAAAGACATAACAAAGGAACTAAGGTCAGACAGAACGTGACATCTACGTACTGTCAGGAATCCACAGATATGTTTTTTGACTCACTGAATAATGTTCACTCTATCAGTGATATAGAATCTAAACAGTGTGATGAACCCATCAAAATTGAAGAGATTATAGAGTCTATCAAACATCTAAAGAATTATAAATCGCCAGGTGTTGATGGAATTACAATAGAATTTTACAAATTATTTTCTGAACAAGTAGCTCCCTTCCTATTTGAAGTCTTTTTTAGAGAGTAATAAAACACTGTTCTCCCTCCTACAATGAGTCGGGTAAATAACACTGATACCTAAAGCCTAAAAAAAAGTGCTGCTCATCGATAACTGGCGTCCAATTTGTCTTCTTAATAATGTCTATAAGATATTAGCCTTACTCCTTGCAAAAATAATTAAAGAAGTCCTGGATGCAATCATTGACAGTTTGGCTTTATGAGGAACAGACATATTTCTAACAATGTCAGACTAGTATTAGACATACTTGACTACTCAGACCTAATAACCGAGGATAGCTTCATATTATTTTTTTGATTTTTATAAAGCATTTGACACAGTAGAGCATCAGTTCCTCTTCCGCTCCCTTGAGAGACTTGGCTTTGGGGATTTTTTCTGTAAGGCTATTAAGACTCTCTATACAAATGGTAACTGTCATGTATTGTCATGTTGTGTCTTGTTTCTGTCCTTTCCCTTCACCCTGTCTCCCTCTGCTGGTCGTTATTAGGTTACCTTTTCTCCCCCTCTTTCCCCCAGCTGTTCCTTGTCTCCTCCTAACTACCTCGTCACCCCTTTTCCCACCTGTTCCCTTTTCCCCTCTGATTAGTCCTCTATATCTCTCTCTGTTTTTGTTCCTGTCTTTGTCGGATTCTTGTTTGTGTTTTTCATGCCTGAACCAGACTATCGTCATGTTTGCTGCAACCTTGTCCTGTCCTGTCGGAATCTGCCGGTCCATCTGAGCCTACCTATGTTTTGTTATTAAAGAAGTTCTGTTTACGTTAATTCGCTTTTGGGTCCTCATTCACGCACCGTAACAGAAGAATCCGACCAAGAATGGACCCAGCGACTTCGGATCCTCTCCACTCAGCCGTCGAGATCCAGGGAGCGATGCTAGGCAGACACGTGCAGGAATTGTCTGCTGCTCGACATGCCGTTGAGACCCTGGCCACCCAAGTCTCCAACCTCACAGAACAGGTTCACCATCTCCGCCTCGATCCACCGGCCACTTCCAGGGCTTTCGAATCTCCGGAGCCCAGAATCAATAACCCGCCGTGTTACTCTGGGGAGCCCACTGAATGCCGCTCGTTCCTCACCCAGTGTGATATTGTGTTTTCTCTCCAGCCCAACACTTACTCCAGGAGCACTGCTCGTGTCGCCTACGTCATATCTCTCCTTACTGGACGGGCTCGTGAGTGGGGCACGGCAATCTGGGAGGCAAGGGCTGAGTGTACTAACCAGTATCAGGACTTTAAGGAGGAGATGATACGGGTTTTTGATCGATCTGTTTTTGGGGAGGAGGCTTCCAGGGCCCTGTCTTCCCTATGTCAAGGTAATCGATCCATAACAGACTACTCTATTGAGTTTCGCACTCTTGCTGCCTCCAGTGGCTGGAACGAGCCGGCTTTGCTCGCTCGTTTTCTGGAGGGTCTCCGCGCAGAGGTAAAGGATGAGATTCTCTCCCGGGAGGTTCCTTCCAGCGTGGATTCCTTGATTGAACTCGCTATTCGCATTGAGCGACGGGTTGATCTTCGTCACCGAGCTCGTGGAAAGGAGCTCGCGTTCTCCGTTGCCCCCCTCTCCGCATCACTACCATCTTCCTCTGCCGGCTCGGGTGCTGAGCCTATGCAGCTGGGAGGTATCCGCATCTCGACTAAGGAGAGGGAACGGAGAATCACCAACCGCCTCTGTCTCTATTGCGGTTCTGCTGGTCATTTTGTCACTTCATGTCCAGTAAAAGCCAGAGCTCATCAGTAAGCGGAGGGCTACTGGTGAGCGCTACTACTCCTGTCTCTCCTTCAAGATCCTGCACTACCTTGTCGGTCCATCTACGCTGGACCGGTTCGTCAGCTTCCTGCAGTGCCTTAATAGACTCTGGGGCGGAGGGCTGTTTTATGGACGAGACCTGGGCTCGGGAACATGACATTCCTCTCAGACAGTTAAGGGAGTCCACGGCCTTGTTCGCCCTGGATGGTAGTCCTCTCCCCAGGATTCAGCGTGAGACGCTACCTTTAACCCTCACTGTTTCTGGTAATCATAGCGAAACCATTTCTTTTTTAATTTTTCGTTCACCTTTTACACCTGTTGTTTTGGGCCATCCCTGGCTAGTTTGTCATAATCCTTCCATTAATTGGTCTAGTAATTCTATCCTCTCCTGGAACGTCTCTTGTCATGTGAAATGTTTAATGTCTGCTATCCCTCCTGTTTCCTCTGTCTCTTCTTCACAGGAGGAGCCTGGTGATTTGACAGGGGTGCCGGAGGAATATCACGATCTGCGCACGGTGTTCAGTCGGTCCAGGGCCACCTCTCTTCCCCCACACCGGTCGTATGATTGTAGTATTGATCTCCTTCCGGGAACCACTCCCCCCCAGGGTAGACTATACTCTCTGTCGGCTCCCGAACGTAAGGCTCTCGAAGATTATTTGTCTGTAGCTCTTGCCGCCGGTACCATAGTCCCCTCCTCCTCTCCCGCCGGAGCGGGGTTTTTTTTTGTTAAGAAGAAGGACGGGTCCCTGCGCCCCTGCATAGATTATCGAGGGCTGAATGACATAACAGTGAAGAATCGTTATCCGCTTCCTCATGTCTTCAGCCTTCGAGATCCTGCAGGGAGCCAGGTTTTTCACTAAGTTGGACCTTCGTAACGCTTACCATCTCGTGCGCATCAGGGAGGGGGACGAGTGGAAGACGGCGTTTAACACTCCGTTAGGGCACTTTGAATACCGGGTTCTTCCTTTCGGCCTCGCTAACGCTCCAGCTGTCTTTCAGGCATTAGTCAATGATGTCCTGAGAGACATGCTGAACATCTTTGTTTTCGTTTACCTTGACGATATCCTGATTTTTTCACCGTCACTCCAGATTCATGTTCAGCACGTTCGACGTGTCCTCCAGCGCCTTTTAGAGAATTGTCTTTTTGTGAAGGCTGAGAAGTGCTCTTTTCATGCCTCCTCCGTCACATTTCTCGGTTCTGTTATTTCCGCTGAAGGCATTAAGATGGATCCCGCTAAGGTCCAAGCTGTCATTGATTGGCCCGTCCCTAAGTCACGCGTCGAGATGCAGCGCTTTCTCGGCTTCGCGAACTTCTATCGTCGTTTCATCCGTAATTTCGGTCAGGTGGCAGCTCCTCTCACAGCCCTTACTTCTGTCAAGACGTGCTTTAAGTGGTCCGTTTCCGCCCAGGGAGCTTTTGATCTCCTCAAGAATCGTTTTACATCCGCACCTATCCTTGTTACACCTGACGTCACTAGACAGTTCGTTGTCGAGGTTGACGCGTCAGAGGTGGGCGTGGGAGCCATTCTTTCTCAGCGCTCCCTCTCTGACGACAAGGTCCACCCTTGCGCGTATTTTTCTCATCGCCTGTCGCCGTCGGAACGTAACTATGATGTGGGAAACCGCGAACTGCTCGCCATCCGCTTAGCCCTAGGCGAATGGCGACAGTGGTTGGAGGGGGCGACCGTTCCTTTTGTCGTTTGGACTGACCATAGGAACCTTGAGTACATCCGTTCTGCCAAACGACTTAATGCGCGTCAGGCGCGCTGGGCGCTGTTTTTCGCTCGTTTCGAGTTCGTGATTTCTTATCGTCCGGGCTCTAAGAACACCAAGCCTGATGCTTTATCTCGTCTCTTCAGTTCTTCAGTAGCCTCCACTGACCCCGAGGGGATTCTCCCTGAGGGGCGTGTTGTCGGGTTGACTGTCTGGGGAATTGAGAGGCAGGTAAAGCAAGCACTCACTCAAACTCCGTCGCCGCGCGCTTGTCCTAGGAACCTTCTTTTCGTTCCCGTTCCTACTCGTCTGGCCGTTCTTCAGTGGGCTCACTCTGCCAAGTTAGCCGGCCATCCTGGCGTTCGGGGTACGCTTGCTTCCATTCGCCAGCGTTTTTGGTGGCCCACCCGGGAGCATGACACGCGTCGCTTCGTGGCTGCTTGTTCGGTCTGCGCGCAGACTAAGTCCGGTAACTCCCCTCCTGCCGGCCGTCTCAGGCCGCTTCCCATTCCCTCTCGACCGTGGTCTCACATCGCCTTAGATTTTGTCACCGGACTGCCTTCGTCAGCGGGGAAGACTGTTATTCTTACGGTTGTCGACAGGTTCTCTAAGGCGGCTCATTTTATTCCCCTTGCTAAGCTTCCTTCTGCTAAAGAGACGGCACAAATCATCATCGAGAATGTTTTCAGAATTCATGGCCTTCCGTCAGACGTCGTTTCGGACAGAGGTCCGCAATTCACGTCTCAATTTTGGAGGGAGTTTTGCCGTTTGATTGGGGCTTCCGTCAGTCTCTCTTCCGGCTTTCACCCCCAGTCTAACGGTCAAGCAGAACGGGCCAATCAGACTATTGGTCGCATCTTACGCAGTCTTTCTTTTCGCAACCCTGCGTCTTGGTCAGAACAGCTCCCCTGGGCAGAATACGCCCACAACTCGCTTCCTTCGTCTGCGACCGGGCTATCTCCTTTTCAGAGTAGCCTCGGGTACCAGCCTCCGCTGTTCTCATCTCAGTTCGCCGAGTCCAGCGTCCCCTCCGCTCAGGCTTTTGTCCAACGTTGCGAGCGCACCTGGAAGAGGGTCAGGTCTGCACTTTGCCGTTATAGGGCGCAGACTGTGAGAGCTGCTAATAAGCGTAGAACTAAGAGTCCTAGATATTGCCGCGGTCAGAGAGTTTGGCTCTCCACTCAGAACCTTCCCCTTAAGACCGCTTCTCGCAAGTTGACCCCGCGGTTCATTGGTCCGTTCCGTATTTCTCGGATCATTAATCCTGTCGCAGTGCGACTTCTTCTTCCGCGATATCTTCGTCGCGTCCACCCGGTCTTCCATGTCTCCTGTGTCAAGCCCGTTCTTCGCGCCCCCGCTCGTCTCCCCCCCCCCCCCCATCCTTGTCGAGGGCGCACCCATCTACAGGGTCCGTAGGATTTTGGACATGCGTCCTCGGGGCCGTGGTCATCAGTACCTAGTAGATTGGGAGGGGTACGGTCCTGAGGAGAGGAGTTGGGTTCCCTCTCGGGACGTGCTGGACCGTGCGCTGATCGATGATTTCCTCCGTTGCCGCCAGGTTTCCTCCTCGAGTGCGCCAGGAGGCGCTCGGTGAGTGGGGGGGTACTGTCATGTATTGTCATGTTGTGTCTTGTTTCTGTCCTTTCCCTTCACCCTGTCTCCCTCTGCTGGTCGTTATTAGGTTACCTTTTCTCCCCCTCTTTCCCCCAGCTGTTCCTTGTCTCCTCCTAACTACCTCGTCACCCCTTTTCCCACCTGTTCCCTTTTCCCCTCTGATTAGTCCTCTATATCTCTCTCTGTTTTTGTTCCTGTCTTTGTCGGATTCTTGTTTGTGTTTTTCATGCCTGAACCAGACTATCGTCATGTTTGCTGCAACCTTGTCCTGTCCTGTCGGAATCTGCCGGTCCATCTGAGCCTACCTATGTTTTGTTATTAAAGAAGTTCTGTTTACGTTAATTCGCTTTTGGGTCCTCATTCACGCACCGTAACAGTAACAGCTCTATCAAATTGAAATATGGCAAGTGTAGACGCTTACTACATTTTAACCCTCTTATTTAAAAAAAAACAGAAGAAGTTAAATCAATGGCTACAGAGGGACTTATCTTTAAAAGGAAGAGTTCTAATAACCAAGGCTGAAGGTTTCTCTAGACTAACATATGGAGCTCTATCTTTATATCTTGACAGTAAAATAAGCAAGGAGATAGACCAGATGCTTTTCAACTTTCTGTGGAGAAACTGTACCCATTATACTGTATTAGAAAAACTGTTGTAATGAAAACTTATGAGAATGGTGGGCTGAATTTTCTGGACTTTACTACCTTAAATAATACTTTTAAGATCAATTGGATAAATCAATTTCTAAGAAGACCCACTTCTATGTGGAATTTTATTACTCATCATGACTTCTCTACTTTTGGTGGCCTTAACTTCATGTTGTTTTGCAATTATAATATTGACAAAGTTCCAGTGAAACTTTCTGCTTTTCATCAGCAGGTTTTCTTGTCATGGTCCTTAATTTATAAGCATAATTTTTATCCACAAAGATATTATATATGGAATTATCGGGATATATTGTGTAAAAATACTTCTTTGTTTTTAGAATATTGGGTCTGAAATAATATCATATTGGTGAGTCAACTGGTGAATGCAGAGGGTCTTTTACTCAGTTATAAAGAATTCTTATCACTTTACAAGGTCCCTGTAACACCTAAAGATTTTGCAATTGTTTTAGATGCCATTCCCTCAGGTGTTGCTTTATTATTCAGGAACGTGTCAAGACCTGACCCTCAGAGCCTACCTTCTGTTGACTCTGTTGACTCATCAGTAGGAAAGATTTGTTTCTCTTTTGGTCCATTCAACAACAGAGCGATACGAACCTTGTTTCAGCAGGATGTTGTATCTATACCTTATGTCATGCCTTATTGGAATGAATGTATTGATAATATCTGTTGGAAAAAAGTTTGGATGATGCCACACACATACTTACTTGTTAACAAAATGAAGGAAGTTTCCTTTAAAATTATTCATAAATATTATCCTGCCAACCACTATATGAATAAGTTTAAGGAAAACATCAACTCAAATGGCTCCTTTTGTAATGACCACCCAGAAACAGTGTTGCACCTTTTTTGGAATTGTATTAATGTAAGAAAAATGTGGCAAGACATCAGTAGATTTATAATTGAACACATTTATGAAGATCTTATACTATTGTGGAGAGATGTACTGCTTGGATTATTTACCTATGATAGAAATAAGCTGAAACATTTTTATGTAATTCATTTCATTATTCTTTTGGCCAAATTTCATATTCACAAATGTAAATTTACAAACAAAAAACACATTTTCTTACCTTACAAAAATAATTGAACTATATTGAACTATATTTTAAGACAATTAAATACTCTACTAACAAAAAAGCTGTTAGAATTATAAGTGTATGTATTTCCCTTAAGGCCCTTGTGTAATGTGATATTGTACCCCCTAGCCCAATTGTCCATTGTATATTATTCATATATGCTTGTGTTCCCACATGTACTCCCTGTATTGATTTGTTGTTAATAAAAAAAAGAGAGAAAAAAAGGAAAGGGCCTTCCCCTAACTATTACCTCAAAGTTGGAAGCACAGAATAATCTAGAATGTCATTGTTTGTTGTCGAGTTAAGATTTCCCTTCACTAGAACTATGGAGCCTGAACTATGAAAAACAGCCCCAGACCATTATTCCTCCTCCACCAAACTTTACAGTGTGCACTATGCATTGGGGCATTTGACAAATATACTTGTTGGAAAGGTGGCATCCTATGACGGTGCCACGTTGAAAGTTACTGAGCTTTTCAGTACGGCCATTATACTGCTAATGTTTGTCTATGGAGATCACATGGCTGTGTGCTCAATTTTATACATCTGTCAGCATCGGGTGTGGCTGAAATAGCAGAATCCACTAATTTGAATGGGTATTCACATACTTTTGTATATATAGTGTATACAGTGCATTCGGAAAGTATTCAGACCCCTTGACTTTTTCCACATTTTGTTACGTTACAGCCTTATTTATAATGGATGAAATCGTTTTTTCCCCTCATCAATCTACACACAATACCCCATAATGACAAAGCAAAAACACGTTTTTAGAAATGTTGGTAAATGTATAAAAAGAAAACTGAAATATCACATTTACATAAGTATTTAGACCATTTAATCAGTACTTTGTTGAAGCACCTTTGGCAGCGATTACAGTCTTGAGTCTTGGGTATGACACTACAAGCTTGGTACACCTGTATTTAGGGAGTTTGTCCCATTCTTCTCTGCAGATCCTTTCAAAATCTGTCAGGTAGGATGGGGAGCGTCACTGCACAGCTATTTTCAAGTCTCTCCAGAGATGTTCGATCGGGTTCCAGTCCAGGCTCTGGCTGGGCCACTCAAGGACATTCAGAGACTTGTCCTGAAGCCACTCCTGCGTTGTCTTGGCTGTGTGCTTAGGGTCATTGTCCTGTTGGAATGTGAACCCTCGCCCCAGTCTGAGGTTCTAAGCACTCTGGAGCAGGTTTTCGTCAAGGATCTCTCTGTACTTTGCGCCGTTCATCTTTCCCTCGATCCTGACTAGTTTCCCAGTCCCTGCCACTGAAAAACATTCCCACAGCACGATACTGCTACCACGATGATTCACAGTAGGGATGCTACCATGTTTCCTCCAGACATGATGCTTGGCATTCAGGCCTTCAGTTTCATCAGACCAAAGAATCTTGTTTCTCATGGTGTGTGATATTCAAAAAACTATTGAATCCATTTTAGAATAAGGCTGTAACTTAACACAATGTGGAAAAAGTCAAGGGGTCTGAATACTTTCCGAATGCACTGTATGAATGGAAAAGGTGTGTACAGTGTAGTTGTCATGGCTTAATTTGAGGTACCGGATCCTGCCAAAAAAGGTTCCGGAACAAAAAAAATCCCCAAATTGTGCAAAGCTGTCGTCAAGGCAAAGGGTGGCTACTTTGAAGAATCTCAAAGATAAAATATTTTTTAATTTGTTTAACATTTTTTTCGGTTACTACATGATTCCATGTGTTATTTCATGGTTTCTACAATGTATAAAATAGAAAAAACGAATAAAGGAGGCCGCCAGAAACGTGTCACTGAAAAATACTGTTGGCTGCTACTGTAATAAAGCTGGTTATAACAGTAAACATTGTGTATTTTGCATTTGTGAACTTGTTTTTTATGTGACATTAAAGTAAAGGGCTTTATGTTTCTAGAACTGTATCGTAAGTGAGAGTTGATTCTTGTTTAGATGGAGTATTTGGCTGTTTTGGCTGCCAGTGTACCTCTGAAAATAACAGATAAGGTCCTTAGACCTTAAGGAGTAATGGTAGGCCCCTTCGGAGAATCAAATCAAATCAAAGTTTATTTGTCAGGTGCGCCGAATACCACAGGTGTAAACCTTACAGTGAAATGCTTACTTACAGGCTCTAACCAATGGTGCCAAAAAAAGGTATGTGTGTGTGTGTGTGTAGGTAATTAAAGAAATAAAACAACAGTAGAAAGACATTTGAAAAAGAGTAGAAGGCTATATACAGACACCTGTTAGTCAGGTTTATTGAGGTAGTATGTACATGTACAGTAGGTATCATTAAAGTGACTGTGCATATATGATGAACAGAGAGTAGCAGAAGCGTAAAAAGAGGGATTGGCGGGTGGTGGGACACAATGCAAATAGTCCGGGTAACCGTTGGTAGTTCGGTAGTCTTATGGCTTGGGGGTAAAAACTGTTGAGAAGCCTTTTTGTCCTAGACTTGGCACTTGGGTACCGCTTGCCATGTGGTTGTAGAGAGAACAGTCTATGACTGGGGTGGCTGGGGTCTTTGACAATTTTTAGGGCCTTCCTGTCACGCCATGGCCTTAGTTATCTTTGTTTTCTTTATTATTTTGGTTAGGTCAGGGTGTGACATGGGGGATTTATGTGTTTTGTCTGGTCCAGGGGTTTTGTATGTTTATGGGGTATTTTCTAGTCTAGGTGTAAGTCTATGGTTGCCTAGATTGGTTCTCAATTAGAGGCAGGTGTTTATCGTTGTCTCTGATTGGGAACCATATTTAGGCAGCCATGTTCTTTGGGTATTTTGTGGGTGATTGTTTCCTGTGTCAGTCTTTGTGCCACACAGGACTGTTTCGTTGCCAGTTCACTTTGTTGTTTTGTATTTGTGTTCATGTTGAGTTTTCATATTAAATACCATGGACACTTACCACGCCGCATATTGGTCCGATCCTTGTTTCACCTCTTCAGAGGAAGAGGAGGAAATCAGCCGTAACACTTCCTCTGTAGAGGTCCTGGATGGCAGGCAGCTTTGCCCCAGTGATGTACTGGGCCGTACGCACTACCCTCTGAAGTGCCTTGCGGACGGAGGCCGAGCAATTGCCGTACCAGGCAGTGATGCAACCAATGCTCTCAATGTTGCAGCTGTAGAACCTTTTGAGGATCTCAGGACCCATGCCAAATCTTTTTAGTTTCCTGAGGGGGAATAGGCTTTGTCGTGCCCTCTTCACGACCTTGGTGTGTTTGGACCAATCTAGTTTGTTGTTGATGTGGACACCAAGGAATTTGAAGCTCTCAACCTGCTCCACTACAGCCCCGTCGATGAGAATGGGGACGTGCTCGTTGCTCCTTTCCTGTAGTCCACAATCATCTCATTAGTCTTGGTTACATTGAGGGATAGGTTGTTATTCTGGCACCACCCGGCCAGGTCTTTGACCTCCTCCCTATAGGCTGTCTCGTCGTTGTCGGTGATCAGGCCTACTACCACTGTTGTGTCGTCAGCTAACTTAATGATGGCGTTGGAGTCGTGCCTGGCCATGCAGTCGTGGGTGAACAGGGAGTACAGGAGGGGACTGAGCACGCACCCCTGAGGAGCTCCAGTGTTGCGGATCAGCGTGGCAGATGTGTTGCTACCTACCCTCACCACCTGGGGGCGGCCTGTCAGGAAGTCCAGGATCCAGTTGTAGAGGGAGGTGTTTAGTCCCAGGATCCTTAGCTTAGTGATGAGCTTTGAGGGTACTATGGTGTTGAACGCTGAGCTGTAGTCAATGAACAGCATTCTCACATAGGTGTTCCTTGGGAAAGGGCAGTGTGGAGTGCAATAGAGATTGCTTCATCTGTGGATCTGTTAGAGCGGTATGCAAATTGGAGTGGGTCTAAGGTTTCTGGGATAATGGTGTTGATGTGAGCCATTACCAGCCTTTCAAAGCACTTCATGGCTACGGACGTGAGTGCTACGGGTCTGTAGTCATTTAGGAAGGCTGCTTTTGTGTTCTTGTGCACAGGGACTATGGTGGTCTGCTTGAAGCATGTTGGTATTACAGACTCAATCAGGGACATGTTGAAAATGTCAGTGAAGACACCTGCCAGTTGGTCAGCACATGCCCGGAGCACAAATCCTGGTAATCCGTCTGGCCCCGCAGCCTTGTGTATGTTGACCTGTTTTAAGGTCTTACTCACGTCGGCTACGGAGAGCCTGATCACACAGTCGGCCGGAACAGCTGATGCTTTCATGCATGCCTCAGTGTTGCTTGCCTCGAAGCGAGCATAGAAGTGATTTAGCTCGTCTGGTAGGCTCGTGTCACTGGGCAGCTCGCGGCTGTGCTTCCCTTTGTAGTCTGTAATAGTTTGCAAGCCCTGCCACATGCGACGAGCGTCGGAGCCAGTGTAGTATGATTCAATCTTAGCCCTGTATTGACACTTTGCTTGTTTGATGGTTCGTCGCAGGGCATAGCGGGATTTCTTGTAAGCTTCCGGGTTAGAGTCCCGCACCTTGAAAGCGGCAGCTCTACCCTTTAGCTCAGTGCGAATGTTGCCTGTAATTCATGGCTTCTGGTCGGGGTATGTACATACAGTCAATGTGGGGACGACGTCCTCAATGCACTTATTGATAAAGTCAGTGACTGATGTGGTGTATTCCTCAATGTCTTCGGAAGAATCCCGGAACATGTTCCAGTCTGTGATAGCAAAGCAGTCCTGTAGTTTAGCATCTGCTTCATCTGACCTTTTTCTTTATAGACCGAGTCACTGGTGATTCCTGCTTTAATTTTTGCTTGTAAGCAGGAATCAGCAGAATAGAGTTGTGGTCGGATTTACCAAATGGAGGGCGAGGGAGAGCTTTGTCCGCGACTCTGTGTGTGGAGTACAGGTGATCTAGAATTATTTTCCCTCTGGTTGCACATTTAACATGTTGATAGAGATTTGGTAGAAGTGAAAAATATATCATATTGGAATGTGTCATGTTGCATCTTAAAAAGGTGGACTTTGTATAGTTTATTGCATTGGTTAGGAACAGCACAGTGTAAACATAGGAAATCTGAGAAAATAGGATTCGTTATGGGCTGAATGTTTTTTGGGACTCAATGATTTTACAGCAGAGCCATTACAAGGAATCCTGTCAACGAATGTTCTGTCCTCACAAGCCCCTGAGCCTTTGTAGGATTGTGATTTGGACTATGACCGAAGGAGTGGGATGTTTTTTTTAACATGTATTTTATTGTTGTATTGTATATGATGTTGACAGGGTTGGGGAGTAATGGATTACAAAAAATACTGTAACTAATCCATTACATTACCAGCAAAAATATTGTAATCAGATTACAGATACTTTTGAAAAACGATGACTAGAGGATTACTTTTAAATTCAGAAAGGATGTTTGCGAAAAAAAATCTTTGATACTTCTCTGATTTCTTAATGACTTTCGAATCAGAATAAAAAAAAGGCACAAGTTTAAATTTGTTCCACTGGTGCGAGTCTGACCACAAGTCAGAGACCACTATGATGACAAACCAAATGTGTTTGATGGATCGCGGGAAAAGCGCAGGAATAGGCTTTTGTAGGCTACAGTGCAAGGTATGTCTTCCAATGGTGCGACTGCTGTCGGTATCCAAAGATTACCCAACTTGAATAAACGTAACATGCTGACCAGACCGGACACGTCGCATGCGCGAGCGTTGCAAAATAAATTTAGAAATCCATGTTATTCAATTATTGCACCCACCCTGCTCGAACGCGCCAACGAGTGTTTGCGTTGCCAAAGGCTAAAATAGAAGTCATTCCTATTTCTGACGCAGATCGCGCTGCAAGTCCTGCCTTTCCCATCTCCTCATTGGTTTATAGAAGCAGGTACCCAAGTGCCATCTCCTCATTGGTTTTACCCACGTGGGTGATTGAAAGACTGTTTTGCCAGTCGTCATGGTAATACTATGAAAGTTTAGATCCCAATCACCATATAAGTTCAGGGATGAAAAAGCCTGGAAGGAGGAGAGATGACTAGAAAATATTCAGTTGACCGTTTTATGTGTGGATTAATTGTCAGAGTAGAGGACCTTGTGCATTTCAGGTAAAAGAACAACTCAATGTTTATATCCCAAGACAAATTAGCTAGCAACAGCAAGCTAGCTAAATAGGACAAATGAGCTAGCATGTGCAAGCTAGCTAGCTAAATTGCCATACATGTTTAATGCTTTTCGATCTGTCCCCAAATTAATGTAATTGGTTCAGAGTTTGTTTTGATATTTTAACCTGCATGTCGTGATCGTGTTTGGTGTGGGGGGACAAAATACATTTATGCACGAAGGCGCACTCGCGCAGCCGGTTTGGGTTCCGTGTAAGCATGACAGCAGTGGTGTGTTCTAGGGCGATACGGATATCCCTTATTATTGATATCTACAGCGAGGGAAAAAAGTTTTTGATCCCCTGCTGATTTTGTACGTTTGCCCACTGACAAAGAAATGATCCGTCTATAATGTTAATGGTAGGTTTATTTGAACAGAATAACAAAAAAAAACAACAGAAAAACGCATGTCAAGAATGTTATAAATTTACTTACATTTTAATGAGGGAAATAAGTATTTGACCTCTCTGCAAAACATGACTTAGTACTTGGTGGCAAAACCCTTGTTGGCAATCACAGAGGTCAGACATTTCTTGTAGTTGGCCACCAGGTTTGCACACATCTCAGGATGGATTTTGTCCCACTCCTCTTTGCAGATCTTCTCCAAGTCATTCAGGTTTGGAGGCTGATGTTTGGCAACTCTAACCTTCAGCTCCCTTCACATATTTTCTATGGGATTAAGGACTGGAGACTGGCTAGGCCACTCCAGGACCTTAATGTGCATCTTCTTGAGCCACTCCTGGCTGAGGGAAGGAGGTTCTCACCCAAGATTTGACGGTACATGGCCCCGTCCATTGTCGCTTTGATGCGGTGAAGTTGTCCTGTCCACTTAGCAGAAAAACACCACAGAAGCATAATGTTTCCACCTCCATGTTTGAAGGTGGGGATGGTGTTCTTGGGGTAATAGGCAGCATTCCCCCTCCTCCAAACACAGCGAGTTGAGTTGATGCCAAAGAGCTCCATTTTGGTCTCATCTGACCACAACACTTTCACCCAGTTGTCCTCTGAATCATTCAGATGTTCATTGGCAAATGTCAGACAGGCATGTCTATGTGCTCTCTTGAGCAGGGGGATCTTGCGGGCACTGCAGGATTTCAGTCCTTCACGGCGTATTGTGTTACCAATTGTTTTCTTGGTGACTATGGTCCAAGCTGACTATGGTCCCAGATCATTGACAAGATCCTCCCGTGTAGTTCTGGGCTGATTCCTCACAGTTCTCATGATCATTGCAACTCCACGAGGTGAGATCTTGCATGGAGCCCCAGGCTGAGGGAGATTGATAGTTATTTTGTGTTTCTTCCGTTTGCAAATAATTGCACCAACTGTTGTCACCTTCTCACCAAGCTGTTTGGAGATGGTCTTGTAGCCCATTCCAGCCTTGTTTAGGTCTACAATCTTATCCCTGACATCCTTGGAGAGCTCTTTGGTCTTGCCCATGGTAGAGAGTTTGGAATCTGATTGATTGCTTCTGTGGACAGGTATTTTTTTATACAGGTAACAAGCTGAGATTAAGAATGTGCTCCTAATCTCAGCTCGTTACCTGTATAAAAGACAGCTGGGAGCCAGAAATCTTTCTGATTGAGAGGGGGTCAAATACTTATTTCCCTCATTAAAATGCAAATCAATTTATAACATTGTTGATGTGTTTTTCTGGATTTTTTTGTTGTTATTCTGTTTCTGTCTCTTACAAACCTAACATTAAAATTATAGACTCATCATCTCTTTGTCAGTGGGCAAATGTACAAAATCAGCAGGGGATATTATGTTTATACAGCTCAGTGTATGTGTGTTTATTCATCTCATCCAAAGAGATCTTATCGATATTTTGAATATCTATTCAATGTCTTTAGCTAAATGTAATAAATGTTTTATTAAATAATAATGGATTCTAGCTTCCCATGAAAAAGAACAGACAACCAGACATGCCATTGTCAAACATACAGTGGGGCAAAAAAAGTATTTAGTCAGCCACCAATTATGCAAGTTCTACCACTTAAAAAGATGAGAGAGGCCTGTAATTTTCATCATAGGTACACTTCAACTACGACAGACAAAATGAGAAGAAGAAAAATCCAGAAAATCACATTGTAGGATTTTTAATGAATTTATTTGCAAATTATGGTGGAAAATAAGTATTTGGTCAGTAACAAAAGTTTATCTCAATACTTTGTTATATACCCTTTGTTGGCAATGACAGAGGTCAAACGTTTTCTGTAAGTCTTCACAAGGTTTTCACACACTGTTGCTGGTATTCTGGCCCATTCCTCCATGCAGATCTCCTCTAGAGCAGTGATGTTTTGGGGCTGTTGCTGGGCAACACGGACTTTCAACTCCTTCCAAAGATTTTCTATGGGGTTGAGATCTGGAGACTGGCTAGGCCCCTCCAGGACATTGAAATGCTTCTTACGAAGCCACTCCTTTGTTGCCCGGGTGGTGTGTTTGGGATCATTGTCATGCTGAAAGACCCAGCCACGTTTCATCTTCAATGCCCTTGCTAATGGAAGGAGGTTTTCACTCAAAATCTCACGATACATGGCCCCATTCATTCTTTCCTTTACACGGATCAGTCGTCCTGGTCCCTTTACAGAAAAACAGCCCAAAGCATGATGTTTCCACCCCCATGCTTCACAGTAGGTATGGTGTTCTTTGGATGCAACTCAGCATTCTTTGTCCTCCAAACACGACGAGTTGAGTTTTTACCAAAATGTTCTATTTTGGTTTCATCTGACCATATGACATTCTCCCAATCTTCTTCTGGATCATCCAAATGCTCTCTAGCAAACTTCAGACGGGCCTGGACATGTACTGGCTTAAGCAGGGGGACACGTCTGGCACTGCAGGATTTGAGTCCCCTGGCGGCGTAGTGTGCTACTGATGGTAGGCTTTGTTACTTTGGTCCCAGCTCTCTGCAGGTCATTCACTAGGTCCCCCCGTGTGGTTCTGGGATTTTTGCTCACCGTTCTTGTGATCATTTTGACCCCACAGGGTGAGATCTTGCGTGGAGCCCCAGATCGAGGGAGATTATCAGTGGTCTTGTATGTCTTCCATTTCCTAATAATTGCTCCCACAGTTGATTTCTTCAAACCAAGCTGCTTACCTATTGCAGATTCAGTCTTTCCAGTCTGGTGCAGGTCTACAATTTTGTTTCTGGTGTCCTTTGACAGCTCTTTGGTCTTGGCCATAGTGGAGTTTGGAGTGTGACTGTTTGAGGTTGTGGACAGGTGTCTTTTATACTGATAACAAGCTCAAACAGGTGCCATTAATACAGGTAACGAGTGGAGGACAGAGGAGCCTCTTATTAAAGAAGAAGTTACAGCTCTGTGAGAGCCAGAAATCTTGCTTGTTTGTAGGTGACCAAATATTTATTTTCCACCATAATTTGCAAATAAATTCATAAAATATCCTACAATGTGATTTTCTGGAATTTCTTTCCTCATTTTGTCTGTCATAGTTGAAGTGTACCTATGATGAAAATGACAGGCCTTTCTCATCTTTTTAAGTGGGAGAACTTGCACAATTGGTGGCTGACTAAATACTTTTTTGCCCCACTGTATATGGTCACAAGGGAAGTTAGTGAGACATATGCCTATCATCTAAATGTTAAATATGGATTAGGCAGGGTAGCCTAGTGGTTAGAGCATTGGACTAGTAACTGGAAGGTTGCAAGTTCAAACCCCTGAGCTGACAAGGTACAAATCTTTCTTTCTGCCCCTGAACAGGCACTGTTCCTAGGCTGTCATTGAAAATTATATTTTGTTCTTAACTGACTTGCCTAGTTAAATAAATAAAATTATAAACAAATAATTTTATAAAATACTGAACAAAAATATAAACGCAACATGCAACAATTTCAAATGATTTACTTAGTTACAGTTCATATAAGGAAAACAATCAATTTAAATAAATTCATTTGGCCCTAATCTATGGATTTCACATGACTGGGAATACAGATATGGATCTGTTAGTCACAGATAGCTTTAAAAAAGGTAGTGGCGTGGATCAGAAAACCTGTCGTTATCTGGTGTGACCACCATTTGCATTAAGCAGCGCGACACATCTCCTTCGCATAGAGTTGATCAGGCTGTTGATTGTGGCCTGTGGAAAGTTGTCCCACTCCTCTTCAATGGCTGTGCAAAGTTGCTGGATATTGACGGGAACTGGAACACACTTGTTAAAACGTCCAGCTTCAGTCAGCTGATTCTAGTCATATTTTATGGTTAGTTCTAGTCGGCAGCTTAGTCTCCTGTTCAGAGGACCCCCACTTTCGTTAGTGTCTTAATGGTCAAGGTCAAGCCAAATACTTATCCCCACATCTCGTTCAGCCCATCAGCAGCCTTGATTCCCAGGACTTCAGTTTCAGCTGGTCTATGACCCCAGCACGCTGTGTGGTCAGAAACGTGCTTTCCCCATCCTGATGAGCACTTCCACTTCTCCTGCTGAACTTTTCCTCCTGTGGACTGAATCCCAGTATGTCTGCTGTTTTAATTGTGAGTGCATCTAAACAACCACATAGTTAATGTCAGTTATCACTGAACATGATTCTCAGTTATCTGAACCATGAGTGGTCAGATGTGTGAATTTGGAGATCTTGTTCAATTAAACTCCCCTTAAACTGGACATCCACCTCATCCTTGTTCTGACTGGACATTTTGTAGTGGTTGCTACTGGCCTTAAGCCAGTACCTAAGGTTTCTTATTATATTCATGGTCCTTTGATTTTCTACAACCCTACCCCTATTTTTCAACACTGTCGTACACGTCAATCCAGAGCATACCAAACATGCTCAATGGGAACTGGGACATTTTTAGCTTCCAGGAATTGTGAACAGATCCTTGTGACATGGGGCTGTGCATTATCATGCTGAAACATGAGGTAATGGCAGTGAATGAGTGGCACGATAATGGGCTTCAGGATCTTGTCACGGTATTTCTGTGCATTCAAATTGCCATTGATAAAATGCAATAGTGTTCGTTGCCTGTAGCTTATGCCTGCCCATACAATAACCCCACTGCCGCTGTTCACAACATCGACATCAGCAAACCGCTCGCCCACGTAACGCCATATACGTGGCCTGCAGTTGTGAAGCCGGTTGGACGTACTGCCAAATTATTAATAGGACATTGGAGGCGGCTTATGGTAGAGAAATTAACATTAAATTATCTGGCAACAGCTCGGGTAGACATTCCTGCAGTCAGCATGCCAATTGCACGCTCCCTCAAAACTTGAGACATCTGTGTCCTTGTGTTGTGTGACGAAACTGCACATTTTAGAGTGGCCTTTTATTGTCTACAGCACAAGGTGCACCTGTGTCATGATCATGCTGTTTAATCAGCTTCTTCATATGCCACACCTGTCAGGTTGATGGATTATCTTGGCAAAGGAGAAATCCTCACTAACAGGGATGTAAACTAATTTGTGCACAACATTTAAGAGAAAACATTTTTTTGTGCCTGGAATTAAAATAAAAAAACATTTTATTCCAGCTCATGAAACATGGGACCAGCACTTTTGGGTTTATATTTCTGATCAGTGTAGATTATTCAAAGCATATTTGTGAAACACCGGAAACCATATTATGGCAGCTGATTCATCGACTCATAGCTAATCTAAAATTATACAGTTGCACCACCTACTAGTGATGAAGCTACATAACATAAACTTGATAGATGTGTTTTGCCTAGCTACATAACTGTGCTGAAAGGTAATGTGACTATTGTTGTTGGTACAGTGTAATCAGAACCACATATCTAAATACATGGCTCTGAGTGTAATGCATTTGCCTAATAAGTTTCGGTAAAGCTGAGCATAATTTTTCAATACTACTTTCACTCCTCTAACTAGAGTGTATCTGCTAACGTGCAAGGAACTAACCTTTGTGTCAGTTTAATTTCAAGAGACCAATATATTTACATTTCAGTCATTAAGCAGATGCTCTTATCCAGAGTGACTTACAGTTAGTGCATTCATCTTAAGATAGCTAGGTGGGACAACCACATTTCACAGTCATAGTAAGTACATTTTTCGTCAAAGTAGTTATCACTTATCAGCAAAGTCAGTGCTAGTAGGAAAAAATAAGTGCAATTGTTTACTATGCAAGGTATTTTCATTAGGTCAGGTTTGCATACACATTTTTTGCATGCAATCCAAATTCTCCTTGCACATTCAAGCTATACATACTGGGACACTTACCCTTTGATGAAGTGATGTGACTTGTTTTATTATTTGTTTCTGTATGTGAAAGAGATGTGTTATTTTGATGCTGGTGCTTTTCATGGAGTGAAGCATGAAGTGAAAGACAAAGGGAGTTGTGTGGGCACTAGATGATCAGAGGGAATGGAGAGAGAGGTGGGAACAAAAGGCAAGGCTGTTGTCAGGCGCCGAGGCCTTGAGATGGAGGGAAACACAAAGCACAGTGGCAGCAACAGAAATACAACGCATCACCCACACTGATGGCAATGGCAAAGTATTCTCTCTGTCCATCAGGAACATTGATTGGGCATTCAATAGATACTCATAAAGATACACATAGTGAGATAGACAGAAGCACTGTCACAAGCACACATGCATGCTCTCACGCTCACATTCTCAGACATGACAGCCCCATGCAGTCAGTTCACAGATGATAGAATAATTGCTACATGCCTGTTACTAGAAGGTTAATGTGATCACCATAGCATTATGAAGCTAGCAATTGTGCTGGTGATAAAAGTAATTTAGAATATTATTCATATATGTACCAGTGAAATTGTATTGTATTGTGGAGGGTGTGGTGTGAAGGCAACAGATGACTGACAACTTTTATTTATCCTCTGTCCACTAGATGGTGCTCTCATCTTCTAGACACCAAACAACCTCTAAACCAGACTCTCTCCCCTCCCCATGGCAGAGAGTAATATTGACCAAAAAAATGTCTCAGATCAATATTTTTCATTATTTGAAGTTCAGACGCACAGAGCAGGGGAATATAGTCTTTATTAAAGTTCATTGAGGAGAAGTGTTAAACAAGGGAGGAGAACGTGCCGTGAACCATCAGCGTCCAGATGACAGTAATATCAGCAGAGGCATCCTGCCTGCGCCTTTGTCTCTGGCAGCCTCATAGTGCATCAAGCCTACAGTCACAAACTGACACCCACTGTTGTTGGACTACAACCACAACACAGCCACACCTTGATCAGCTCATTTTCTCCTCATGTTGTGATTACTACTGCCTGCCAATCAACTAGTCTCCCCATCTCATCCACTCAACTCTC
This sequence comes from Oncorhynchus mykiss, assembly GCF_057628025.1. Classification (NCBI taxonomy): domain Eukaryota; kingdom Metazoa; phylum Chordata; class Actinopteri; order Salmoniformes; family Salmonidae; genus Oncorhynchus; species Oncorhynchus mykiss. The sequence goes on along the minus strand of NC_143023.1, from coordinate 68,783,270 downwards.
TCTCTCTCTCTCTTTCTCTCACACACACATACACACACCACAGTCCATTGGGAATAGTTAATCAATATGTCAATCAGTGATTACTCTATATTCTCCTCATTTGACAATGAAGAGGAAATGCTACCCCTTTTAATTTATATGACACGGTTGAACCATAGCGATGCACATGAAATCACACATTCTAAATGTCTGGAGAAATATAGCTGTACATATCACTCAATATTTCCACTCTAAGCTGATGTTGTCTGAGTTGTAGGGACACGTGTGTGAAGTGATAGGAAGGAGCACAACAGAATGAGAGCCAATTTCTACAACAATATAAACATTCAATATAATCAAACTCTTGTTTTGGATCACTGAAGACTCCTTGGGTTAAGTGGTCTTAATAAATGGAGCTGTCAGTGAGCCTGCTCTGCCCTGCTCTGTAGTCCGGAAGTGTAATGCTGTGTCTACGGCCAGCCATTTTCAATGGGCAGTGGACAGCTGTGAGGTGGAGAGCAGCACTGACCTGTGACACATGCTCCACTTTAGTTCCATTTGGCTGTTCACTGTTCAGCCACAGCTGGGATGACTGGACACCAGGAGCCATTGTAGATATCAGAGCATGCACGTACTGTACACACATATTCCTCACACTCACACTTGTATACACAAATACTAATTTAAGCCATCGGCTTGTCTCTACTAAATTGAAATGGTGTAAAGAAAACCAAGCTTGATAGTAGTTAAGTGAAAAGGTGTTTGTGAGAATATCCACACCACTCAGTAATTTGCATATATTAACTTCGAGTCCTCACCACTCTACCATGTAAGCTGATGTGTGGTGAGTGTTCTGGCACAACCCAAGTAGTTGCCAATCACTGGTGGTGGATGAGTTGAGTTTCTATTTAAGCGCATTGACCATTTGTTTTATACAACCAGGCCCTCTAAAAGTTTGATATAAATCCAATCAATTATGAATTATTATTATGAGTCTCTCTGAGCATCCATCACTACAGCAGTCAGGAACAATTCTGACAAGTTTGGGTACTGTGGAACATGATGCTGGATTGGTTGGTTTCCTTAAGAGGAGGGAGGATATGCAGAATGTATCTGTCACATGAAATCTAATACCATAATTGAGTGCTAAAAAAAGAATGACACATCACATAACGGATGGGTGACATATCATATCCTGGCTGAGTGCAGGAGCAGAGAGAAGACAAGTGAGATGTGGGAGGAGTCCTTGGCTTGAGGTGCAGATGGGAGGCCTTGCTTACTTCTCTGTTAACACGTGTGAGTGTCACATACACACATGTTTACATATGTAACTGGACAGTTTGGGTAAGAGACAGCCCCACCCCCTCCCTATAGCAGGTCATTTGGTGCTGGAAATAAATATAAAACCAGATAAAAGGCAGATCATGAATAATAAAACGGTCATAAATTCCATAATCTGGCCTGATGATTTATGAATTTACAGTGTGTGATGGCCCGACCACGTTGTAAATATTCATGTGACAAGCGCTGAGCTCTCTTTAATTGTGATTAATGGTGAAGCGTCTGAGCAGACCCCATAACTGCCAGGCTTTATTACAGGCAGCTGGCTGAATGCAAATGTTATTTTGTGTAAGATCAGGGAGAGGAGACAAATTGGTCTTTTCCGGTGGCCACAGCACATCAGACAACGATCAGTCTCTCAGGATTCAGCACTTAGATTATTACAGTGTGTTATTGAAGGATCTATCAAAGTTTCAAGCACACTGGCAGATACTACATGCAGTGACGTAGGCAGAAATTGCTATGTGGCTGGACATGAGTAAAAGGGAGTGGGCCCAAAAAATTCAGCAAAACTACTCAGAACTCCGTGGTGTTGTCGTGGTGCATACTCAATTTCTTTCAAAATGGCCTGCCTGGCTAATGAAAGGCCGCCCTGTGTGAAAAACTCTGAGAAACAGATGTAGGCTACTCTGAATGACCTAAAATCATGGCAATGCAAAATACATCCACCATTATATCCAGAATGAAATAATAGGCCTAGCCTTTATGCCTTATATGTTGGGCTAAGGGACCAGATAAGCGCAGAGTTAAGAAAGGGAACATATTTCTGTGGTGGCACATTACATGAGAACGGGATACTCGATGAGTTCCTACACTTCACTGCAATTTAAGGCTTGGATGCTAGTCACCGCTGACTAATCTGTGTATTGTGCGTTTTACTAGAGGAGATTTATGGGTTACAAAAAAAATCCATACACCATGCTTTCCACCCTAATATTACTATCATTGAATACCTTTTCTAGGCTATAGTCTTTGCCACATGAATTCTGTAGGCCTAGGCTATTTGGTCTATCGGGGAAATGGTGATCGCTACCTGATCGAGTCAGGGCCCTGGCCTAAAGCTATTTTGTCGAGAAGCAAAATAAAGGGGATAGGCTAACTGTAGAACTCACGAGACGTGAATAAATGTGCAATTATTGTTGTGAATGCAAACATTAGGAGTCAGAGAATAGAGCAGAGTGCGGAGCTGTCCGCTGCTGAGATCTTTGATCTGACATTGGCTGGCTCCAGCCAAGCCGCAATACCTGCCGGTGGTGCTGAATAATGTAGGCCTATGCTATGTATAATAATAATGTAGGCCTCACACTCTTCAAACCCATATTGCCAAATATGTCACACAACAACCCCGCTGACAATAAACAAACATGAAATACACAACATGTACAGTATATCACCTAAATATCGACTACTCCCGCTCAAAGGAGCGATCTACAGTACAAACACAAAATATGCATTCAGGACCATGGTCAGCGCATCGGCTGGACACATCCCTGAAAGTGTTTTCATTAAGCCCAGAATTGCACACTTTTTACTATATCAAAAGAGCCACACACAATACAATACAAACACTTTAGGCCTATATCTTGAACTGTACAGCAGGTTATGAATAGCTCACTTTGAATAAGCAAACTCTACTGTATAGGCATTCAGGCATGAAAACAGGAAATCATTATACATAATACCACGGTGGGTATGAATACAATATTTCACTTGAATCAGCAAACGTAAACCTGGCCTATCGAGGCAGGCATGAAAACATGAAATCATCATACATAGCCTAATATCAGGGTGGGTATGAATACTTCTAAAAAAGTGGGATACATTTGTGAAAAATATTCATCAATCTGCGGGGGACATTTAATCCCTGAGCACTTCCAAAGCTATCAACAATGGAAGGAGGGCTTCAGCAAGATGTTGCTTCTCAAAGTGGATGCTGTTCCTACCATTAACGTGGCTTCGAAAGCATCTCAAACAGCCACCAGCACCTGCAGAGACCGTGAGCATTATCACTGGCATGGAAGTGAACTGAGAGCTACCTCAGTTAGCTTGCGTCTTTCATCTAAATAACACTGATAGAACTAACCAAATGTAAACATGTCCTGCAGTTGTTGGTCGCTAACTGATGATGCTGTCATAGATAGTACAAGCCAATGGGAAATATTCGTTTTCAAGGTGTTTGTGGGGGCTGCATATTGCGTGGTAATTCGGTCATTCTATAGCTCTTTTTTCTATGCGTACCACATAGGACTGCAGGGTGCGGGCTAAACTCAAATGCTGATTACAGATCAGGGGGTATTTGGAGAAGCCCCTGAGGTATGCTTTCTTTGGAGGCGTAGATTGTGGACTTTGGTCCATTGGAAAGTTTATTTTTTGATCTTAGGATCAATGTGGTTACAGTCAGTAGCGGTGTGTTGGTAAACTCACTGGGGAAGCCAAGCCAAGTAAAAATAGCCATATTACAACCTATGTGTTGTGATAATTGCGGTGTTTGCTCTATAACCTGTTAGTAATATGCCTTGCCACGGTGATACAGTGAGGGAAAAAGTATTTGATCCCCTGCTGATTTTGTATGTTTGCCCACTGACAAAGAAATGATCCATCTATAATTTTTAATGGTGGTTTTATTTGAACAGCGAGAGACAGAAAACAACAACAAAAATCCAGAAAAACGCATGTCAAAAATGTTATAAATTTCCTTGCATTTTAATGTGGGAAATGAGTATTTGACCTCTCTGCAAAACATGACTTAATACTTGGTGGCAAAACCCTTGTTGGCAATCACAGATGTCAGACGTTTCTTGTAGTTGGCCACCAGGTCTGCACACATCTCAGGAGGGATTTTGTCATACTCCACTTTGCAGATCTTCTCCACGTCATTAAGGATTCGAGGTTGACGTTTGGCAACTCGAACCTTCAGCTCCCTCCACAGATGTTCTATGGGATTAAGGTCTGGAGACTGTCTAGGCCACTCCAGGACCTTAATGTGCTTCTTCTTGAGCCACTCCTGGCTGAGGGAAGGAGGTTCTCACCCAAGATTTTTTTATTTATTTTTTTTTATTTTACCTTTATTTAACCAGGCAAGTCAGTTAAGAACAAATTCTTATTTTCAATGACGGCCTGGGAACAGTGGGTTAACTGCCTGTTCAGGGGCAGAACGACAGATTTGTACCTTGTCAGCTCGGGGGTTTGAACTCACAACCTTCCGGTTACTAGTCCAACGCTCTAACCACTAGGCTACCCTGCCGGTACATGGCCCCGTCCATCGTCCCTTTGATGCGGTGAAGTTGTCCTGTCCCCTTAGCAGAAAAACATCCCCAAAGCATAATGTTTCCACCTACATGTTTGACGGTGGGAATGGTGTTCTTGGGGTAATAGGCAGCATTCCTCCTCCTCCAAACACGGCGAGTTGAGTTGATGCCAAAGAGCTCCATTTTGGTCTCATCTGACCACAACACTTTCACCCAGTTGTCCTCTGAATCATTCAGATGTTCATTGGCAAACTTCAGACGGGCATGAATATGTGCTTTCTTGAGCAGGGGGACCTTGCGGGCGCTGCAGGATTTCAGTCCTTCACGGCGTAGTGTGTTACCAATTGTTTTCTTGGTGACTATGGTCCCAGCTGCCTTGAGATCATTGACAAGATCCTCCCGTGTAGTTCTGGGCTGATTCCTCCCTGTTCTCATGATCATTGCAACTCCACGAGGTGAGATCTTGCATGGAGCCCCAGGCCGAGGGAGATTGACAGTTCTTTTGTGTTTCTTCCATTTGCGAATAATCGCACCAACTGTTGTCACCTTCTCACCAAGCTGCTTGGCGATGGTCTTGTAGCCCATTCCAGCCTTGTGTAGGTCTACAATCTTGTCCCTGACATCCTTGGAGAGCTCTTTGGTCTTGGCCATGGTGGAGAGTTTGGAATCTGATTGATTGCGTCTGTGGACAGGTGTCTTTTATACAGGTAACAAACTGAGATTAGGAGCACTCCCTTTAAGAGTGTGCTCCTAATCTCAGCTCGTTACCTGTATAAAAGACACCTGGGAGCCAGAAATCTTTCTGATTGAGAGGGGGTCAAATACTTATTTCCCTCATTAAAATGCAAATCAATGTATAACATTTTTGACATGCATTTTTCTGTTTTTTGTTGTTATTCTGTCTCTCACTGTTCAAATAAACCTACCATTAAAATTATAGACGGATCATTTTTTTGTTAGTGGGCAAACGTACAAAATCAAATACTTTTTCCCTCATTGTATATAGGCCTAAGGCCGAGACAATAAGAAGACAGTGGCAGAATAAATTCAAAAACACCTTTGTTTTATCACAAAACCGGAGAGCAACATCTGTATGGTGAAGTCCACAAAACATATTGCATGTAACAGACAGTTACAGTCACATGACCAACAGCATGGTCAAGCAAGTTCATGTTTCCGACATTTTCAGACTACTTAACAACCACTGATTTAGAACCTCGATGGGTTAGGAAAGCAGGAGCTTTCCCTGTCACGGACGTCGTTGTGGAAATGACCGGACCAATGTGCAGCGTAGTGAGTGTACATTTTCCTTTATTTATGTAAATGTCGCAAACGAAACAAAGGATACGACCGTGAAGCTTAATAGGGCTATAGTGCCACTAACAAAGATAACTACCCACAAAATACAAAGGAAAAAAGGCTGCCTAAGTATGATTGAGAACCATACATGGCCAAAACATAGAAACAGAAAACAGAAATAAAGAAACTAGAATGCCCACCCTAGTCACACCCTGGTCTACCCAAAATAGAGAATAAAAGCCTCTCTATTGCCAGGGCGTGACAGTCCCCACTATTCTAGCACCATTTCAACTTTAAAATTTTAACATCATCAAATCACCTTTGCTTAGTCTAATACAGTGACAACTAAAATATACCAAAACCCAATTTATTCCAATCATTATAAGCTAAATAGGATGTGGCTGTCCACGGTACTGATTTCAATGTGTGTGTGCGTGCTTGCAAATCAATTTAAAAAACATGTTGACTCACCCTACACTCAGCAAAAAAAGAAACTTCCCTTTTTCAGGACCCTGTCTTTCAAAGATAATTCGTAAAAATCAAAATAAGTTCACAGATCTTCATTGTAAAGGGTTTAAACACTGTTTCCCATGCTTGTTCAATGAACCATAAACAATGAATGACCATGCACCTGTGGAACGGTTGTTAAGACACTAACAGCTTACAGACAGTAGACAATTAAGGTCACAGTTATGAAAAGTTAGGACACTAAAGAGGCCTTTCTACTGACTCTGAAAAACACCAAAAGAAAGATGCCCAGGGTCCCTGCTCATCTGCGTGAACGTGCCTTAGGCATGCTGCAAGGAGTCATGAGGACTGCAGATGTTGCCAGGTCAATAAATTGCAATGACCGTACTTACGCCTAAGACAGCGCTACAGGGAGACAGGACGGACAGCTGATCGTCCTCACAGTGGCAGACCACATGTAACAACACCTGCACAGGATCGATACATCCGAACCTCACACCTGCGGGACAGGTACAGGATGGCATCACCAACTGCCCGAGTTACACCAGGAACGCACAAACCCTCCATCAGTGCTGAGACTGTCCACAATAGGCTGAGAGAGGCTGGACTGAGGACTTGTAGGCCTGTTGTAAGGCAGGTCCTCACTAGACATCACCGGCAACAACGTCACCTATGGGCATAAACCCACCGTTGCTGGACCAGACAGGACTGGCAAAAAGTGCTCTTCACTGACAAGTCGCGGTTTTGTCTCACCATGGGTGATGGTCAGATTCGCATTTATCGTCGAAAGAATGAGTGTTACACCGACGTCTGTACTCTGGAGCTGGATTGATTTGGAGGTGGAGGGTCCGGGGGCGCTGTGGTCTGGGGCGCTGTGTCACAGCATCATCAGACTGAGCTTGTTGTCATTGCAGGCAATCTCAACGCTGTGCGTTACAGGGAAGACATCCTCCTCCCTCATGTGGTACCCTTCCTGCAGGCTCATCCTGACATGACCCTCCAGCATAACAATGCCACCAGCCATACTGCTCATTCTGTGCATGATTTCCTGCAAGACAGGAATGTCAGTGTTCTGCCATGGCCAGCGAAGAGCCCGGATCTCAATCCCATTGAGCTCGTCTGGGACCTGTTGGATCGGAGGGTGAGGGCTAGGGCCATTCCCCCCAGAAATGTTTGGGAACTTGCAGGTGCCTTGGTGGAAGAGTGGGGTAACATCTCACAGCAAGATCTGGCAAATCTGGTGCAGTCCATGAGGAGGAAATGCACTGCAGTACTTAATGCAGCTGGTGTTCACACCATATACTGACTGTTACTTTTGATTTTAACCCCCCCCCCCTTTGTTCAGGAACACATTATTCAATTTCTGTTAGTCAGATGTCTGTTCAGTTTATGTCTAAGTTGTTGAATCTTGTTATGGTCATACAAATATTTACACATGTTAAGTCTGCTGAACATAAACGCAGATGACAGTGAAAGGACGTTTCATTTTTTGCTGTGTATACTTTTTGCTATAATTTCACTTTCCAACTAAACACTTTTACATCCTCACCCAGGTGCAGAGCTGCCGGAAAACATGTGGCGAGACAGCATTTGCCCATATACTTTTCAATCTGGGGCTTTCAAAGCAGCAGCATCGAATGCGTTTACCAGACATATTCCTACATTTCCATCATAGAAATATGCATAAAAACATTTTGCAATGGAAAATAAAGCACACTTTTCTTAATTGAACTAGGCAATTCATTTAAGAACAAATTTTTATTTGCAATGACGGCCTAGGAACAGTGGGTTAACTGCCTTGTTCAGGGGCAGAACAACATATGTTTGTCAGCTCGGGATTCAATCTAGCATCCTTTTGGTTACTGGCCCAACACTCTAACCACTAGGCTACCAGCCGCCACTATTATTTTCCCTATTGGACAAGTTGACATAGTACCTCACCCAATTTCAGCCCGTTTGCCTCTGTTTTGTCTAGTGAAAACCACCCTGTCGCTGGGATTTCATACGGTAACCCCCATGCCTGCTGTAACGGTTTAAATGTTTTCCTCACCTGAGTTAAGATACCGCACGATAAACTGCAGACCATACAATTTACCAAGATGATTTTCATCTATATTTTTCAAATTTGTATATTTACCACGACATACCGATGCTGGCACTAAGAGCACACTCAATGAGCTGCATAGTGCCATATGCAAACAATAAAATACACATCCAGAGGCAGCTCTTCTTGTGGCCGGTGATTTCAATGCAGGGAAACTGCACTTGAACTGAAATCCGTTTAACCTAATTTTTAACAGCATGTCACCTGTGCAACTAGAGGCGACAAAACTCTTGATCACTTTTACTTGACACACAGAAATGCATACAAGGCTCTCCCTCGCCCACACTTTCGTAAATCTGACCAAAACTTTATCCTCCTGATTCCTGCTTAAAAGCAAAAACTCAAACTGGAAGTACCACTGACACGCTCACAGAAGTGGTCCGATAAAGCGGATGCTAAGCTACAGGACTGTTTTGCTAGCACAGACTGGAATATGTTCCGGGATTCTTACCATAACATTGAGGAGTTTAACACATCAGTCAATGGCTTCATTAATAAGTGTGTTAACCGTACGTACATATACCAATCAGAAGCCATGGATTAGAGGCAACATCCACACTGAGTTAAAGGCTAGAGCTGCCGCTTTCAAGGAGCGGGACACTAATCCGGACTCTTATAAAAAAATCCTGCAAAATCCCGCAAAGCGTCAATACAGGACTAAGATTGAATCCTACTATACCGGCTCTGATGCTCATCGGATGTGGCGTGGCATGCAAACTATCACTGGCCGCCCCTCTGCTCTAGTGAACCAGGGGTTAGGACACACCAGGCACCACTGTAGCTGGTGTCCCTCCTGGCCACAATCAGGACAGAGCCCCAGGTGTCTCCAGCAACGCAGTGCCCCCATCACCATGGGTTCAGGCTCTGCCTCAGGACAGCCTTAGGAGTGAGGCCAGTGGCGAGGTGGACACCGACGCTCCTGAAGAAGGCTATTCAGACGGATGGGCCATCAAGATGAGAGCGTCCAAGGATAGGTTGTCATCTCGACATGCCAACTCCGTCTGGACCTCCTTGCGCAGTCCACTGCGGAATAGAGTGGGGAGCACCAGCTCATTCCGCCCACTGGAGTCTGCCACAGTCCGAAAGGTGAAGGCGTACTCCGCAGCAGTCTAGGCACCCTGCTTGAGTTGAAAAGTTGCTCACCTCCCTCTCTGCCCTCTGGAGGATGGTTGAAGTCTGCCCTGAACAGACCCATGAACCTCTCATAGACACCCAACTCATCCAGCAGGGAAATGACTGTGGCAACCTTGGACCTCTCGGTGGTGGGGGCTCCAGTCTGATAGGCAAAATAGAGTAGCACTGGAGTAGGAAGCCATGGCATTTCGATGGAGTACCGTCATACTTCTCCGGAAGGGAAAGTCAGGCATCGCTGACCTGGGTGGACGGATGGGTAGGCTGGGGGACTGGCTCACTGTGATGACCTGTGGTAGGAGGCCCTCCGTCAGAGGTATGGAGAACCTCGCTGGTGATGTCGAGTCAGTTTAGAACGTGGAGGACCTTCTTCAAAGTCGTAGCCAATAGAGCCAGCTGGTGGCGTAGATGACCCTGTTCCTCAACCATCAGGAAGATGGTGTAATCATGCTTCCTAATTTCTGAGGAAGTATTCTGCAACGTAGACGCAGGGAGTCAGGAAGCAGGTGCAGATGGTGAGTTTAATAATAACAAACATGGAGAGTTACAAAACAAGAGAAGCGTCTGGACCTGGAAACTGAACCAATACTGCCTGAAGAGTGATGCTAGGGAATGCTAGATAAAGGGGGAGTAATCAGGATAGTGATGGAGTCCATTTGTGCCTCATGATGTGGCGCAGGTATGTGTAATGATGGGTTGCCAGCGACCGGTGGTTGGTAGACCGGCAACGTTGAACTCCGGAGAGGGGGAGCAGGAGTAGACGTGACAAGCATCTGTCCTCTTGGTGCTGGCATCGGCTGTAGCTTAGCTTCTAATGTTAGTTAAATCCAACTCTATGTTTCGAATCCTCTTAGCTATATTCCGGTTGAAACATGTATGGTTGAATGTCACCATGTAGCTAATAGAACATAAAAAAATGTCCATGGTTGAATTCCTGTTGATGAGAGGAATCACTTGAAGCCATTGCGTCTGATCAGTTCTTTCAGTTTTGCCCAAAGGATTGTGTTGTTAGTGTCCACCTCAATTTTTAAAAAGCCTGCCTTGGGGGAGGGACGGGGGTCAGAGCACGAAACACTGCCCAACACAAGTTGTAGTCTTTCAGTGACTGGACATTTTTTTCACGCTTTTATATTTAGCAATGAATCTGCTGATAGGAACATCGCTGAAAGACGTCCAATGGCTCTATCGAACAAGGACATCAATATCTACATGCACAAAAATGTATAGTGTGAGCAGTATAACATAGAGCCTTTGCCAAACGAAGCAAAGCAGGACTTCATTTATTTTTAGACCACCCTTAAAAGCCAGACCTGCCTTCCTCCTGGGCAACACATCTCACTGTCCTGGAAATGCCTCCGACATGATGATCCCCCTTTAAACAGGTTAACATTCACAACGCCGCAGGGCCAGATGGATTACCAGGACGTGTATTCAGAACATAAGCTGACCAGCTGGCAAGTGTCTTCACTGACATTTTAAACCTTTCCCTGACCCAGTCTGTAATGCCTATAGGTTTCAAGCAGACCACCCTAGTCCCTCTGCCCAAGAACGCCAAAGTAACCTGTCTAAATGGATATCGCCCCGTAGCACTCTGTCGTGTCTCTGACTTCTTTAATGTGATGACAAGCTATTTTATCAAATCGATTACCTAACGTTTGATTGATTACGTGACTGAATTAAAGGAGTCTGAAAAGATTTTGCATGGGCCCTCAGATCTTCAAAAAGTTATACAGCTGCATCACCGCGTGGCATGGCAACTGCTTGGCATCAGACAAAAAAGCGCTGCAGAGAGTTGTGTATACAGCCCAGTACATCAATGGGGCTGAGCCCCCTGCCATCCAGGACCTCTAGACCAGACGGTGTCAGAGGAAGGCATCCAGCCACCCAAGTCATAGACTGTTCTCCCTGCTACCACACGGCAAGTGTCTGGAACCAACAGGACCCTGAACAACGTCTACCCCCAAGCCAAAAGACTGCTAAATAGTTAACCAAATTGCTTTCTGGACTATCTGCATTGAACCCTTTTGCACCAACTTTTTTGACTCATCATATACACTGCTGCTACTGCTTATTATCTATCCTGTTTCCTAGTCACTTTACCCCTACATACTATACATATCTACCTCAATTACCTCGTACCATCAACTTGGTACCCAGTGTATATAGCCAAGTTGTCATTACTCATTGGGTATTTATTCCTTGTCTATAATTTTTTATATTTTCTCTCTGCATTGTTGGGAAGGGCCAACAACGGACGCAATGGACGCATATCTACCTTGGACGCATTGCGGGAGCAATTCCATGGGTTACCTACTAGGCGGCCTACCATGACGGTAACCTCTCAGGCCCTCAGTAACCCAGCTGGTAGCAGCGCCATCACCCCGGTTTCCCGGGAACCTCGCTTACCCTCCCCAGGAGCACTACGATGGACATTCCAGAACCTCACGGGCCTTTCTCTGCCAGTGCTCCCTTGTTTTCGAGCCGCAGACTTCTTCGTTCCCCTCGGACCGCTCAAAGATAGTGTACATTATCACACTGTCCAGGAGGGCACTCAAACTGTCCGGGAAGGCACTCGCCTGGACCACGGTGGTGTGGGAGCAACAATCCACCATCTGCCTCAGTCTGGTATTTGTGGCTAAGGTGAGAAAAGTTTTAGAGGCTCCGATGTCCCGTAGAGAGGCTGCCCGGAAGTTACTCCAGCTTCGGCAGGACACCCTCAGTGTTGCAGACTATGTGGTGGAGTTCTACATACTAGCAGTGGAGGGTAGCTGAAACCCGGAAGCGCTGTTTGACACATTCCTGCATGGATTAACGGATTATCAGAGTTAAAGGATGAGCTGGCAGCCCGAGAACTACCGACGGATCTCACCTCACTCATCACTTTAACCATCCAGATCGATGGTCGGCAACGGGAACGTAGGAGGGAGAAGAGGTCCGATTGGGGTCCCAATCACTCACTCACCCTGCATCTGATGAACTCCGGGAGTCCCCGGCATCTACATCTCTGAGAGGATCCGAGCTTACCCGAGTCCCTCCAAGAGCCTCCGGAGACTGCCAATTCACCTCTTCCCGAGCTGATGCAGCTCGGCAGGGCTAGGCTGTCTCCAGCTGAACGCGTACGCAGACTTGAGACCCAGAGTTGTCTGTATTGCGGTACTGCCGGCCATTTTGTGTCTACCTGTCCCTTCAAGAGACCTAGCTCATTTGTAGGAATGAGTACACTGGTGGGTCTCAAACATAATTGTTCTTCTCCCCTTACTCGCCCCCCTCTCCATGCCACCCTGCTGTGGGGCGACCAGTCCAAGTCTCTCCAGATACTCATCAACTCGGTGGCCGATATGAGTCTCATGGTCATTACCCTGGCATCCCCACTCAACCCCTCTCCATTCCCATGGGTGTTAGAGTGCTGGACAGGCGCTCTATAGGCCTAGTCACCCACCAGACCACCCCCATCAACCTACGAGTGTCGGGGAACCACAGCGCGACGATCCAATTCCTGCTGGCTGAGTCTCTGCAGGTTCCCGTGGTGTTGGGATTATCTTGGCTCCAGCGACACAATCGCTCCATTGACTGGGCTACTTGTGCCATTGTGGGCTGGAGCCCGTCCTGCTACACTCATTGCCTGAAGTCAGCTTTGCCTGGATGTCTTCCTGGGGGCCTGGAAATTTCCCCGTACCTCTCCTCCAACTCTGCAGTGCACCAGGACCTCCGGGAGGGGTTCAGGAAGACCCGGGTCACTTCGCTTCTGCAGCACTGATCGGTATACAAGAAGCTCAGGCCTGAGGTGCTGGCACTCCGCAATAGTGCCGCAGCTACACTCCCGGAAGCCTAGACCTTTCCCCCCGCTCCAAGATCATTAGTCCCGCTGTTTGTCCTCTGTTGCCCTGTACCCTCCGTATTTTTCCTACTTTTTCTGTGTCTAGAGTCAAAACCATTTCTGACTGCACATTGTCTTCTGTTTCTAGGCCCATCCCATCGATGGCCAGCCAGCGTTCACGGTGAGACGCCTCCTGAGGGTTCGACCACGGGGCAGAGGTCTCCAGTAACAGGTTGACTGGGAGGGTTATGGCCCAGAGGAGAGGTGCTGGGTTCCCGCTAAAGACATCCTGGATCCGGCCATCATCGCCGACTTTTATCGCCGGCACCCCGGTCAACCAGGTATCCGCCCAGGTGGAACGGCAGGTGGTGTCCCTAGAGTGAGTGTCACGCCCTTATCTGTTTCACCTGTTCTTGTACTTGTTTCCACCCCCTCCAGGTGTCCCCCAGCTTCCCCACTTATCCCCTGGGTATTTTCCTGTGTTTTTTGTCTGTCTGGGCCAGTTTGTCTTGTTTGTTCAAGCCAACCAGTGTTTTGTGTCTCAGCTCCTGCTTTTTCCAGTTTATATTTTCTCACCCTCCTTGTTTTGACCCTTGCCTGTCCTGACTCCGAGCCCGCCTGCCTGACCACTCTGCTTGCCCCTGACCCTGAGCCTGCCTGCCGACCTGTACCTTTGCCCCCCTCTGGATTACCAACCTCTGCCTTACCCTGACGCCGAGGCTGCCTGCCGCACGGTACTGTTACCGCACCGATGGTTTACTGACCCCTGCCTGCCTTGACCTGTCACTTGCCTGCCCCTGTTGTTACAATAAACATTGTTACTTCACACAGTCTGCACTTGCGTCTTACCTTGATTCCTGATAGATCCAATCTATAGCTAGCTAGCTAACAAAACTACTAACGTTAGCTTTAGTTGCTTAGCTAGACAGCTAGCTAGCTAACATTAGCTAGCTAGGTTGATGCAATCATGCAGACAGCAGCTAAAGCTAATAATTTAAACTCACTGAATAAATGTGTTTGATACAGGATATAGAAGATGATACGGTCTGCTGTTGTTTCCCAAGGCCAAGTGATACCGAAGTTCCTGAAAAGGTTAGTGAGCCAGTTTGTTTGTCCAGTAATGTTGACGTATAATTTTATTTCCACAGCTGGTCACAAAATGTTTGTGGCTCACATTTAACTGTCTCAAAAGTAGAAATTTCGCCACAGACCAGTCTACACAGACAATATGAACACAATATGAACACACTGACCCTGTACATAGCAAAATGCTTGTATTCCTAGCTCCAACAGTGCAGTAGTATCTAACAATTCACAACAGTACACACGGATGTAAAATAATGGAATTGAGAATATATAAATATTAGATTGAGCAATGTCAAAGTGGCATTGACTAAAATACGGTAGAATAAAATATAGTATATACAGTACATATGAGATGAGTAAAGCAGTATGTAAACATTTTTAAAGTGACTAGTGTTCCATTATTACAGTGGCCAGTGATTCCAAGTCTATGTATATAGGGCAGCAGCCTTTAAGGTGCATGGTTGCATAACCGGGTGGAAGCCGGCTAGTGATGGCTATTTAACAGTCTGATGGCCTCGAAATGGAAGCAGTTTTTCAGTCTCTCGGTCCCAGCTTTGATGCACCTGTACTAACCTTGCCTTCTCGATGACAGCGGGGTGAACAAGCCGTGGCTCGGGTGGTTGATGTTCTTGATTATCATTCCTGTGACATTGGGTGCTGTAGGTGTCCTGGAGGGCAGGTATTTTGACCCCGGTGATGCGGTGGGCAAACAGCCCCACCCTCTGGAGAGCCTTGCGGTTGCAAGCAGTGCAGTTGCCGTACCAGGCGGTGATACAGGCCGGCAGGATGCTCTCAATTGTGCATCTGTAAAAGTTTGTGAGTGTTTTCGGGGCCAAGACAAATTGTAGGCGCTGTTGCGCTTTCTTCACCATACTGTCTGTGGGGGTGGACCATTTCAGATCATCAGTGATGTGTACATCGAGGAACTTAAAACTTTCCACCTTCTCCATTGCGGTCATGTTGAGTGAGAGGTTATTTTCATTGCACCATTTTCCCAGGACCCTCACCTACTCACTGTAGGCTGTCTCATCAGCCTATTGAATGAGTGACATTCAATAAAATCGACTTTAGGAAAAGGGGGATATTCTTTTTTATTAAAATGTTGAAAGGAGTTGTTTTAATGATTGAA
This sequence comes from Oncorhynchus mykiss, assembly GCF_057628025.1. NCBI lineage: Eukaryota > Metazoa > Chordata > Actinopteri > Salmoniformes > Salmonidae > Oncorhynchus > Oncorhynchus mykiss. The sequence goes on along the minus strand of NC_143023.1, from coordinate 68,767,668 downwards.
TATATGGATTTTACAGGCATTCAGTTCCTACAGTGAGCGTCAGGAACCAACCTTTGGTGGGCCAGATGGAGACCAGGACAACAACACAAGGTTAGTGGTTTTATGACTTACACATAAAAAAATGTGCTGGCTCTTTTGATATCAGATTCAGAATGAATATTAATGAGATTTGTGGTTTGAAAAACTTTGATCCACCTTAGGCCAGGAGTGTTTCCAATTCACATGACCCGACAAGAAAAACCCAGCCCTATAGCCATAGCACAGACGAAAAGGGAAGCTATCTACAACAATGACCTGACCAAATCATGACAGTAGGGAAAACTCCAGGCCCCAGAAAATCCACATACAAATTTTTCCACACCACATTTGAACCTGTGGTACCCCCTCTGGGTGCTTAATTTCAGTAGTGGACAATCCAGCCTACCTACAGAGGAAGAATAGTGAACATCGGAGACGACGAGGTGCCCAATGAAGAGCTCCGTGGCCTGTCTGTCAGATGTGTCTACCTCCCTTCCTGGCTGTACCATCAACGCTCCCTACGCTCAAGATACTAACTTTCTGAACTGCCTGACATCTAAAGTTGTGGAAGACCATCACCCAAGAACAGCCAGATCTTCCTACATTTGTTTTGTTAAATTGTTTTCTGTTAGTTTTGTTTTCAAAGCGACTTTGAGATTCAACATGTAACGAAAAGCACTATGTAAAATACATATATTATTATTACTATTCAACATACCAACAAGACTACTTCCTCAGTGACCGTGATGATCTGGAGTGCATCTCACCATTGAGAGAGAAATGCGACAGTCCTTACAGAAGGACAAGAGATAGAAAACACAAAAGCTCTCTTATTCTCCCTCATCATCACGACTCTACCCACTGAATTCATGATATGTAAAAAAGAAAATTCCTTCCTGGCACTACACAGCTGATTCAAATAATCGAGGCTTAATGATGAGTTGGTTATTTGAATCAGCTGTGTAGTGCTAGGGCAAAAAAATCTAAACGCTGACACAGGGGGGCCCAGGACTGAGTTTAGGAAACCCTGCCACATGGGCCTGATCCTGTCCAGGCCTCCTGCAGCCTCGGCAGACTGGTGGTGAGTCTGTTTCCTCTCCACAGGACAGCATGGACAGACATGCCTCTCCACCTCCACCACAGATTTAGGCATGGTTCTGCGCTTTCCCAGTAATTGGTGCAAGTGTCGGGACAGGCACAGAGAGCACAGGAGGGGGGACACTAGAGAGGGAGATGAGGGGGTAAGGAGGGGCTACTGGTGTGTGCCTGTGTGCATCTTTCACCAATTGCAGTGGTTATGTAGAGAAAGCAAGGAAAGCAGGAGTAAGTGTAGTAACCCACATATGTCAGTGACCACAGAGGGGGAGGCAGTGGATTGAATGGTGTATCTGTCAATAAAGCTTAAAATGTTAATTATTCTGTGTGTAATCTGTACACATTACTAACTTCCATGTAACTATACACACAAAGATGAATGAACATATTATTGCAACTATTCATTGGCCAATGTTGTGGACAAATCACATGATTGAATAGTTTACCTTTAGGCTCCAAAACAGCTTGGAAAATGAGGCTTGTTGTGTGTGTGTGTGTGTGTGTGTGTGTGTGTGTGTGTGTGCGTGTGTGTGTGTGTGTGTGTGTGTGTGTGTGTGTGTGTGTGTGTGTGTGTGTGTGTGTGTGTGTGTGTGTGTGTGTGTGTGTGTGTGTGTGTGTGTGTGTACAGTATGTGTTTGTCCGTCTCTGTCTAAGCTCTGCTATGAAACATCACTGATATGAAAACAAAAGTCCAATAAAACAACCAAAGTGGAGGAAAACCTCTAATGGAACAAATGCTATGGACCAGGACCACTGGACCTGTTGGCTGCTCACCTTACCTCCCCAAACAAACCTGCTCCTCTCCCTCAACCTCTAACTCTCTGCCTGCACCTCTCTCTCTCTCTCTCTCTCTCTCTCTCTCTCTCGCTCCCCCCATCCCTTTCTCCTACGCTTCCAGTCCACCACAGCTGGAGAGCACAGCCACTGAAGCCAATTAGCTGAAGCACTACACAGCGCCTTTACTCAAGGGCTGATGGGCTCATTAAGCATTAAGAATTCATGACATTCAACTCCTCAATTTAGCAAGCGTGGAGGCCCACGATTGGCTGAGGGAAAATATATATTTTTTCCAAATCGACTTTTCTTTCAGGGCACAGTGAGAGGGAAATAAACATTATGTGTGCCTGTATATGTAGCTCCTTGCAAAACTTTGTGTTTAGCCTTGTGCTAAAAGAAAGGTGTTTATTTACCTAAAAGGAGATGGCAATAAGGATATGAGATAATCTACAAAAAGCCTATTGTGTCACCATATTCTCACAGAATGCACAGACTGACACTCTGATTTGTCAAGACACACTCAATTACATTAGCACAGCTTTCACACTAAAGTTACACATGCACACACAATGTGTGTTAACCCCTCATAAAAATGAAAGAGTTGTGTGTGTTTGTGTCTGTGTGTGTCTGCGTGTATGTGTCTATGTGTGTTTGTGTCCATGTGTGTGTCCATGTGTGTGTGTCTATGTGTGTGCCTGGGGGTAGCAGGCGAACCAATAACCTGGGGGGGGGGGGCAGACACTGTTACCATGGCAACATGCAGATCTCACCCCCCCAGCGGTTGAAATATTGGGACGATCAAAAGGACCCATTAATAACTTTTCGAAGTGGAGTGCCCCCTCCCTTTTAAAGTTAGCCTTTAACAACAATTACACACATAAGAAAGGCATCCTGAAGAGAGTGAGCAGCTGGGGGGAGTAACGGAGAAGTATGTTAAGCCAACAAATCCGTGACAGCTGAAGAGAGAAACCCGAGAGCAGGAAGCAGAGAGGGAAGACAACAGATGTAGGGTCTTGATTTGAGCCAGTTTGCTACAGCAGGAAAATTATTCTGCAGCAACAGGAAATGTGAATTATTATGTGGATTATAATTAATGGATATTACAAATGTTTGAAGCCTTTTTAAACCTTGAGAATACACTAAATTTCCAGCTATGCAGGAACATTCTCATCTACAAAAGAGGAAATGAAGTTCCTACATCTGTACAATGAGTCTGGCTGAGTTCAGCACTGTCTGGGACCGACTGCAGAATTGAGAAACTAACTGCTAAACTAAATAGCACAAAGAAAGAGAGAGAGAGAGAGAGAGGGAAGTTGCCAGTTCTACTCATTCACTCACCACTAGGGGATGTTGGGAGTAGTGGACAGCATGGACACAGCACAACTTGGTGGGTGTGTGTATCTGCCAAGCAAATACGTCTTAAGGTCCTGAAAATAGGTGGGCATCAGCAACAGTGTTGTCTTTTGTGTGATGGCTGATATGGTGTGTAATGTGTAGTATGTGATGCATGTGTGTAGTGTGTGTAGTGTGAACGCAGGGCGAAGTGACTCCAGATGCAGGAGTCCGAGCCAACCTCTGACCTCCTCAGTGGCGATTTTAGCATGTAAATCTTTAGCATGTAAATCTTGGGGCAAACTCCCAAAAAAATTTTAGATGCATGCCAGCAAAACCACTACACAATATTGTAAAATTTTATTAGGCGTACAGTGCCTTGCGAAAGTATTCGGCCTCCTTGAACTTTGGGACCTTTTGCCACATTTCAGGCTTCAAACATAAAGATAAAAAACTGTATTTTTTTGTGAAGAATCAACAACAAGTGGGACACAATCATGAAGTGGAACGACATTTATTGGATATTTAAAACTTTTTTAACAAATCAAAAACTGAAAAATTGGGCGTGCAAAATTATTCAGCCCCTTTACTTTCAGTGCAGCAAACTCTCTCCAGAAGGTCAGTGAGGATCTCTGAATGATCCAATGTTGACCTAAATGACTAATGATGATAAATACAATCCACCTGTGTGTAATCAAGTCTCCGTATAAATGCACCTGCACTGTGATAGTCTCAGAGGTCCGTTAAAAGCGCAGAGAGCATCATGAAGAACAAGGAACACACCAGGCAGGTCCGAGATACTGTTGTGAAGAAGTTTAAAACCAGATTTTGATACATAAAAAATTCCCAAGCTTTAAACATCCCAAGGAGCACTGTGCAAGCGATAATATTGAAATGGAAGGAGTACCAGACCACTGCAAATCTACCAAGACCTGGCCGTCCCTCTAAACTTTCAGCTCATAAAAGAAGACTGATCAGAGATGCAGCCAAGAGGCCCATGATCACTCTGGATGAACTGCAGAGATCTACAGCTGAGGTGGGAGACTCTGTCCATAGGACAACAATCAGTCGTATATTGCACAAATCTGGCCTTTATGGAAGAGTGGCAAGAAGAAAGCCATTTCTTAAAGATATCCATAAAAAGTGTCGTTTAAAGTTTGCCACAAGCCACCTGGGAGACACACCAAACATGTGGAAGAAGGTGCTCTGGTCAGATGAAACCAAAATTGAACTTTTTGGCAACAATGCAAAACGTTATGTTTGGCGTAAAAGCAACACAGCTGAACACACCATCCCCATTGTCCAACATGGTGGTGGCAGCATCATGGTTTGGGCCTGCTTTTCTTCAGCAGGGACAGGGAAGATGGTTAAAATTGATGGGAAGATGGATGGAGCCAAATACAGGACCATTCTGGAAGAAAACCTGATGGAGTCTGCAAAAGACCTGAGACTGGGACGGAGATTTGTCTTCCAACAAGATAATGATCCAAAACATAAAGCAAAATCTACAATGGAATGGTTCAAAAATAAACATATCCAGGTGTTAGAATGGCCAAGTCAAAGTCCAGACCTGAATCCAATCGAGAATCTGTGGAAAGAACTGAAAACTGCTGTTCACAAATGCTCTCCATCCAACCTCACTGAGCTCGAGCTGTTTTGCAAGGAGGAATGGGAAAAATTTTCCCAGTTTTTCAGTTTTTGATTTGTTAAAAAAGTTTGAAATATCCAATAAATGTCGTTCCACTTCATGATTGTGTCCCACTTGTTGTTGATTCTTCACAAAAAAATACAGTTTTATATCTTTATGTTTGAAGCCTGAAATGTGGCAAAAGTTTGCAAAGTTCAAGGGGGCCGAATGCTTTCTCAAGGCACTGTATGTGGTCTAAAAACAAAGGAAAATACAATCCCGAGATCCACTTTTATAGACAATATACCGACAAACAGACAAAAACCAAATCAACCCTCGCATTATTAACTGGAATTTCATGGGTCTATTATTGAACTTTTTGTAGAAAAAAATATTTGAATGGGAAGAGACTGTCACTGGCAAACAAGGTTACAGACACAACAACATTATAAAGAATCCCCTCCTCATGAAGAAAAGCACATTACCTAATTATAATACACAAAGTATGCAAAACAATTAAATAATTCCAACATTGCCTAAATTGATGAAGAAGATACGAATGAGATAGACATACAATATATAAGCAATATAACAATTGAGATGTACAAACTATGGCATAAGGGAATGATGAACAAATAAGTGGCAAGCTGTAATTTCAATTAAGACATTAATGAGCGAGTTGTCGATATAACTATTTGTTCAGCACTTTTGAGATATACGGCGACAGAATTCAGAACATGTGTCGTTCTTACAGTATTCTCCCTGCATACCAAGTCAGAACCGTAGGATAAATGACGGGGGCATATAACGAAAGCTATTACAATATTCAATGATGACATTTCTCCAAAACAGGCTATAGGCTACATGTTCACCACCAAGTCAGAACAGTTGGCTAAGTTCTGAGGGGGAGAGGGAACAAATTCTTATGGTGAGACACATGTGCTACCAACAGCTTACTACACATTATACACTTAGTATTATTTTCTTAGTTACAGTATACATATCTCCCTGGCATATTACATCATTTATGCAGCTCTATTCAATACATATTTTTGAACTTGCAGCAGTCCTTTTTTTGGACGAACTTTGTCATCAAAGTCTGTCATTCTCTGGATTAATGCTGCTTTCAAAACAACTGGGAACGCAGAAAAAAACAAGGTCGATCCATGACATCAATGATTTTCAGGTCGGAGCTCTTGAAAGAATTCAGAGTTGAACGTATTTTGCCAGTCGAAGCAATGTTTTTGAGAGTTCTCAGTTATCTTGAACGCACTGAAGTCTGAGATTTCCCAGTTCCGAGTTTCCAGTTGTTTTGAACGTAGCAGAGTCATGCTGGATTGACAGCATGGCCAATGTATTCAAACTTTTCTATCCCATGGTGTTACATGTGAATGTTTATCCTTTTAAGCTTGGAAAAGAGACCCTTTCAGACAGATATTTTAAATCCTTAAACCCAGACTTGGACCACACACCCTCTCCACCAAATAGCAGGCAGGGGAAGCAAAATAGTGATTGCTTTGCGATACTTGCAGTTAGCCGTTGATTCCTTCCAAACCACTTGTTGAATTTGCGATTTCCGACTTGTTGTGTAATGTTTATGACCAATGGTCAATGAGCACCGGTACGTTTTATCTATCATTTTTCTTCATATGACAAGGATGAAAAGGATTCACCAGTAGGTTGTCAAGGTATTTCATAATTTGTCTAGCTTGCTAGCTATGATTGTGAAAGTATGATGTCAGTCCAATAAAAGCTACAGTAGAAATAACCTAATTTGACGTTATCTTATCTGTGGCGAACAACCTTGAGCCTTCTTGGACGGGCACTTCTAATGTATATTTCTGGCAACACCCAAGGGGGCTTGAACTGCCTAGCTCTCCCTGTAGATTTGATGTTGACAAAGTGTCCCCATGAGTGACAGAACACTGAGCCAATCATGGCGCAAGTAGAGAAGATTACCAACGCCTATGCTCTGTATTTTTGCTGGCTGTCCCTCCACCAAAACAAATTACTGAGCTAGGCTTAAACACTTTCACTTTCTTGAGTAAGGCAGCTTCAAAGAGACCATGTTTGTATGTGGCTTTATTTTATTTTTTACATTGCTTGCAAACTAATATGTGACATGAATTAATGCCAAAATAACATGTAAAACAGGTGGGGCTGCCCCACCCACCCTGAATGACGGGTCGCCACTGGATCTCCTACAGAGAGGGACCCGCCCCTCCTCCCCCAACCGTTGACTTTGTTAACCCCTTAGAGCATCTCTTTTCATCTCATAATTTCATTTTTCATCCCTGGCTTGCTTTGATCCGCTCCCACTCTACTGTTCTTTTCATATCCTTCTCACCTCATCCTCCTCCTCCTCCTCCTCCATTCACTTGCTCTGTCTCTGTTATTACTTTCTGTGTTTGTTTTACAGATTTTCTCCACTCTCTTGCTTTCTCGCCTCTCTTGTGTTCCGTCTCTCTTTCACCCACACCCATCATTCAAGCCTTTCCCTTTTCTCCCAAATCCAAATTTCAAAGTCAAATAACATCACTGGCAGAGCAAATAGGAGATCTGCAGTGCCAAATCATTTCACACATTGGCATCTACATCAAAACAGAGACAAAGAAAACATACAATACAAATGTGATTGATCTGTCCCTCTTTCCTCCCTCTCCCTCCATCTCCCTCCCTCTACCTTTCTCCTGGCTATGGTGCCCAGGTGTCGAGGAAGAGAACCTGTAATTGTGCAGTTGAGGGAGATGAGCGAGGAAGGGTTTTCTGTGCAGCTTCTGGTTACATGAACAAGCTGACAGCTGGACACTGTCACCTATGAACTTTGCCCCATCCTTCAGATGTGTATTGCTCACTCTCTCGCAACCCTCACTGATTTTCCACAGACTTGTGTTCAAGTGTTTTGTTGTGAGAGCATGTCACTCAGTTTCACAATACAAGATTGGTAAGAGAACAAAGGGTCTCGCGTCCTTCAAACTAGAGGGCCTTGAGGGGTATGTCCGTAGTCTATTCATTATATGTTTGTGTTTAATGTTGACACAGTGGTGGTTGTGTGTACTCTCTCTAGGGAAAAAATGGATTTGGAGTGTGGTAAATTTAAATTTCTCTCTTGAAACTGCGGGATAAAATAAAACCAAATGAGTAGAGTGGACAGTATTGCTAGCCTAAGGACTATGACCTCTCTCCATTCCCCCTTAACTATGGTTGTTCTAATTTACATCTCTTTATGGTTCCACTTACTTTCCAAATATTACTGTGCTTTCTTAAACATGTGTTCTGCCAAGGATGGCAAGCAAGGAATTAAAAGGGTGTTCACCAGTCTCTGTGGCACAAATAGCCAATCACCACAGATGCATTATACGAGAGAGATCGAGGATGAGAGAGAGAGAGAGAGAGAGAGAGAGAGAGATGCAGACAGGAGCAGTTTTTGTTGAGTTGTGGTTAAGCGGTTTTCTCCGGTGATCAGCCTCGTTATTGACCTGCCTGTGGTCTAGTACAGTCTAGTACAGAGTCTGATGCCTGCTCCTCTCATGGGACTGATGTGCACATCAGACACAGCATCAGCCTCTGAGCTACTGAATGGAAGGAGACAAAGACTCTCTGAACACTATAAATAACAGGCTGGGTAGTATACACACCTGTTGGGGAGACACAATATAAACCAATATAATCAATCACAACAGTGAGACTAAAAACAAAACGTGACAACGTCATTCACAGCACCCTGTTCACCAAGGGATATTCTGTAATATGATAGGCCAAAGTAGTATTTTTTGGTATTTTATTAGGATCCCCATTAGCTGTTGCAAACACAGCAGCTACTCTTCCTGGGGTCCACACAAAACATGAAACATGACACAATACAGAACATTAATAGACAAGAACAGCTCAAGGACAGAACTACATCAAAAATAAATAAAAGGCACACGTAGCCGACATATCAATACCAATACATACACAAACTATCTAGGTCAAATAGGGGAGAGGCTTTGTGCCGTGAGTTGTTGCTTTATCTGTTTTTTGAAACCAGGTTTGCTGTTTATTTGAGCAATTTGAGATGGAACGGAGTTCCATGCACCAAGGCTCTATATAATATTGTACACTTTCTTGACTTTGTTCTGGATTTGGGGACTGTAAAAAGACCCCTGGTGGCATGTGTGGTGGGGTAAGTGTGTGTGTCAGAGCTGTGTGTAAGTTGACTATGCAAAGAATTAGGGATTTTCAACACATTAACACATTACTGGTTTCTTAGTGTTAATATGACCAAAACCACAGAAATGTGTTTGTGTCAACCGATGTCATCCTAAAATGTAATACATTACTGGATTGACACTGTCTTGGTTCTTGTAAAGTAGGCAAGTCATTAATGCTTAGGGTAGTTGTAGAATGGCACGTACAGTAATTATCCTAATGTTTGATGATCAGATCGTTAATGACCGGTGTGTGGATGAGACCATTAGTCACTCGGAGGATTGGTTTCTATCATGAATAGGTAAAGATTAGTTTTTAATGGCGCTCTGGGCTCCAGGGAGGGAAGACTACAATTGTGGTCAGAGAAATCACACATGATCTTTCCCATGTCTGATTCTATCCCTCCTTCCTCCGTCTAATCTCTGTCTCCATATTGTCCTCTGTCTCAGTGAACAAAAGGAAAATGGCTTCTATGGCTAGCAGGGCCTTTGAGGGTCAAGCTATTATTGGGTGTGATATTTCCATCCATGGTGTAAATGTCTGATGTCAACCAATTTAGCAGTGGCCAGAGCCGATGGGGGGAGGCAGACAGCAACAGAGATGCTACAAAGAAAGTAAGGAAGAGGGGAGGAGGACGATAAGATAAGGTAAAGTTTTAGACAACTTTGTTGTACATGAATGGAATGCAACTTCAATTGTATTATTGTACAATAGTATAAGTAGAATAGTGGTATTCATTACAGTAATATAACATGTGCATGTGTGAGCCTGCGTGTTTGTGTGTGTGTGTGTGTAAGTTTGTATTTATGTGTGTGTGTGTGTGTGTGTGTGTGAGAACAATTTTCTATGTAGAAACGTGATGTACTGTGATGGCATTAGTAACTCAAATCAAATCAAATGTATTTATATAGCCCTTCGTACATCAGCTGATATCTCAAAGTGCTGTACAGAAACCCAGCCTAAAACTCCAAACAGCAAGCAATGCAGCTGTAGAAGCACGGTGGCTAGGAAAAACTACCTAGAAAGGCCAAAACCTAGGAAGAAACCTAGAGAGGAACCAGGCTATGTGGGGTGGCCAGTCCTCTTCTGGCTGTGCCGGGTGGAGATTATAACAGAACATGGCCAAGATCATCAAATGTTCATAAATAACTAGCATGGTCAAATAACAATAAGGCAGAACAGTTGAAACTGGAGCAGCAGCACGGCCAGGTGGACTGGGGACAGCAAGGAGTCATCATGCCAGGTAGTCCTGAGGCATGGTCCTAGGGCTCAGGTCCTCCGAGAGAGAGAAAGAAAGAGAGAATTAGAGAGAGCACACTTAAATTCACACAGGACACCGAATAGGACAGGAGAAGTACTCCAGATATAACAAACTGACCCTAGCCCCCCGACACATAAACTACTGCAGCATAAATACTAGAGGCTGAGACAGGAGGGGTCAGGAGACACTGTGGCCCCAACAGGGCCAAACAGGAAGGATATAACCCCACCCACTTTGCCAAAGCACAGCCCCCACGCCACTAGAGGGATATCTTCAACCACCAACTTACCATCCTGAGACAAGGCCGAGTATAGCCCACAAAGATCTCCGCCACGGCACAACCCAAGGGGGGGGGGGGGGGGGCGCCAACCCAGACAGGAAGATCACATCAGTGACTCAACCCACTCAAGTGACGCACCCCTCCTAGGGACGGTATGAAAGAGCCCCAGTAAGCCAGTAACTCAGCCCCTGTAATAGGGTTAGAGGCAGAGAATCCCAGTGGAAAGAGGGGAACCGGCCAGGCAGAGACAGCAAGGGTGGTTCGTTGCTCCAGAGCCTTTCCATTCACCTTCCCACTCCTGGGCCAGACTACACTCAATCATATGACCCACTGAAGAGATGAGTCTTCAGTAAAGACTTAAATGTTGAGACCGAGTTTGCGTCTCTTACATGGGTAGGCAGACCATTCCATAAAAATGGAGCTCTATAGGAGAAAGCCCTGCCTCCAGCTGTTTGCTTAGAAATTCTAGGGACAATTAGGAGGCCTGCGTCTTGTGACCGTAGCGTACGTGTAGGTATGTACGGCAGGACCAAATCAGAGAGATAGGTAGGAGCATGTAATGCTTTGTAGTTTAGCAATAAAACCTTGAAATCAGCCCTTGCCTTGACAGGAAGCCAGTGTAGGGAGGCTAGCACTGGAGTAATATGATCACATTTTTTGGTTCTAGTCAGGATTCTAGCAGCAGTATTTAGCAGTAACTGAAGTTTATTTTGTGCTTTAGCCGGAAAGTAGAGCATTGCAGTAGTCTAACCTAGAAGTGACAAAAGCATGGATACATTTTTCTGCATCATTTTTGGACAGAAAGTTTCTGATTTTTGCAATGTTACGTAGATGGAAAAAAGCTGTCCTTGAAATGGTCTTGATATGTTCTTTAAAAGAGAGATCAGGGTCCAGAGTACAGCCGAGGTCCTTCACAGTTTTATTTGAGACGACTGTACAACCAGAGGAAAAGAATAGCACAACTGTGAGTTCATCTCTTATCTCGCAAGTCACCCTGATATCGAACGCTGACAGGAGGCAGCAGTTCTGCACAGAAAAACACTGTGTATCATTAACAACCACGGAGAAAACAATGAGGAACGTGAAGTAGATAATAACTCCTGTCAATACTGTACGACACACTGAGAAATGTGACGGCCGATAGGTACTTAGCACCTCTGCCAAGAGTGTCGGCAGTTGACACAGTTTTACGTCTGATATTTGCTTTGTTGAAATACTCCAGGCCACAAGGCGGCAGTAGCTTGTTTGGCTTGTGCCTGTTGTAACTCATGTATGCTAACTAGCAAGCTGCGCTAATGTTGTTGCTAGCTTGCTAGAATTTGTTGTAAGCCCTTGTTGATACTAACCAGATGGCTACAACTAGCTATGCTAGTTACATTATTTATTCAGCTTGCTAGATAGCTAGCTTGGTAAAGCATTTAGTGTTGTGTGCATTTTTTCCTTTTTCTTGTCACTTCTGTCTTCTCCCCCATGTGGAGGTTCGTGCTTTCTGATTGGCTCAAAGTCAAGTTCTCGGCCACTGACAAGCACTGTGATTCTACAAGTAGAAACGGCAGGTTCGTTGGTATCAGGTCGGTACACAGCAGGGGCGTCTTTTGTTCTAGCAAAAGAAGGAAAGGCCTCCTACGGTGCTAAGTACCTATCGGCAGTCAGATTTCCTGGTGTGTTTCTACCATAATAGACAATCAATGGGACTATGTAGGGAACAAACCAATGACTTACACAGGGTTCTGTGTTACTCACTGTTGAATCAATCAGTAATAGATATCTTTTAGAGCTTATAAACAATAGACAAAAATAATTTGAGCAAATCAGGTGGACTGTGTCTGTTGTGACTGGATCTGCAGAGAAGAGAAGACTAAAGAGTGAACAGAATATCTGTGGAATAAGACGGGATGCAGTAATAGAGAAGGGAGAGAGCAGCAGAAGTGTCAGCGGTAGATGAGAATGCTGCAGGACTCGCAGTGGTAGTAGAGAAAGGGCTCTGGAGGGGAGAATGGGGGTTTGACTCAGTCCCGGAAAGCGCCGAGCAGCCATAAATTAGCCTGTGCTGTTGAAGGGATCCACAGCTGGCTCCCAAACACGGCAAAATAATTGCACTGTTTCCCCCTTTCCTTTCCCTCTGCTACCCAGAGAAGAGACAGCCCAATCACTGTGCTGGAAATAACATTTGGTGATCCTCCTCGCCTTCGCTCACCTGTGTCACATAGTGAAAGAACGAATGGACACACGCATGCATGGACACACACACACACACACACACACACACACACACACACACACACACACACACACACACACACACACACACACACACGCACACACGCACGCACGCACGCACGCACACGCACACGCACGCACACACTTCCTATGTGTCTTTCAAACATATTTTCCTTTCCAATAACCATAGTAAAGTATATAGAAATGGAAGCCTGTATACATGGCATCATGATTAGATGAGGTTTTGATCAGATGAGGTTAGAGCTGTGACCCCACCTGAGGAACAGAACAAACACAACCCTGTCTGTTGGAGTTGGGATAGCACAGCAAACATTATCATCTTGCAACCAATCTCCACACAAATGAATGAAGCTTTGAATAAGGGGCTGCCTCTTTTTGAGCGTCATAATGGTCCATAATACTTTTGATTTATTTTGATTTTTTTTTAATAGTATAATCCGGCTGAAGCTTTTAGAAATACTTTCATAATAGGCCTATGTCTACATTACTCTCTGTGTGTGTGTGTGTTATAAGCACCACTGTGTGTGTTATGTATCCTCTGTGGGATAGAGAGAGGAAGTTAGAAGGGAACGACACAGTGACAAGGACACAGTGACCCTGGATGAAAGAAGCAGTGGAGGAAAGGAGAAGAGGAAAAGGGTTACAGGTAAAGCCAGGAAAAGGAGAAGGATACAGGAAGAGATAGGACAGGTAGCCTTCTCTCTTCTCACATCCTCTTCTGCATTAATGTTATTTATGCCATTTCTCTTTTTTCCTTTTCTCACATTCCCTCCGTCTCCTCATTATCCTCTCCAGCGCAGCGGGATGACGGGGAAGGTTACCTTAAAAATGAGGCGGAAACTGACCTTGCCCTCCTCCTCATCCTTCCTTTCATCACAATGCTGGGCTAAATTGCCTATTATTTCTCAATTTCTCCCTGTCCCCCCTCTGTCTGTGCATTAATTATGGCAGGCAGAGACTGAGATGATGATGGGCGTGTGGCTCTTTGTGTGGACGCTCATTAACTCTGAGGATGCTTGAACACATTTAGAGTCTCCGTGTTTCAAACCTTAAGAGTCTATTGACGCCCCCGTGCATCAATCTAATGAACATAATTAAACAATCCCCATCAAAATCCGTCAGTTTAAGCTAGAGATATATCTTTTTTTATCATGGGCTGGGTCTTAATCCAGCGCATCTTCTCCCATCTGTGGTGGAAAGTGGCAGAGCTACACCGCTGTATGTCAGACCAGGAGACATCCCGAAAATCGGTCTTTTCACGAACGGTTTGGCCTGAAAACTAGTATGACCCCTGTATGGAAAGATGAGACTGCTGTGTGGCTAACCCCCACTACTATCCACAGGAAATATGCAAACAACAGCAGATAACTGCATGAAGCTATAAGTATAGCATTGAGGAATAATAATTGATGGTAGGTTGCTTGCTCACCTTGTGGTCTTGTATGAGAGTGCAGTGAGTGGATTTTGTTTAAGAGTGTAGGTGACTGTAGTAACTATTTGCCTACTACAGTAGAACCTGTCGATCCCAAGCTGTAAGCAATGTCAGTCATTCTGCTGCAATCCCAGAGTTCCTGGGGTGACACATGGATGTGTGTGGGTGTGTGTGTTTATCACCGTGTGTGTCAGGAGACAGGGCCTTGACTGACTGCTCTACGGTGACCTCTGACCCTAGAGAGTGGTGGTGTGCTGTGTCAGTCATCACTGTCAGGTCCGCAGGATGAGGAGGGCTCCTGAGGGGGACGAGGGAGGAGAAGGGACAGCTGGTCCACTGTCAAACATGACCCTGTGGCCTCTCACCCCTCCACTCACCCAGCTATCTATCCCTCTCTTCCATCCAACTACCCATCCGTCCATCCATCTAGCGATGCGCATGGAAAATGCTGTAGAAGTGCCAAACTGGTAGAAACAATTAGCACTAGAACAGATTATGAATGTGATATGAATGAGGTACTATCGTAACGTAATCATCTGTGGCATAGCAATTGGGGTCTAGGTGAAGCTTAATGCTTTTCTTAACTGCTGGAAAAAATGCACAGTTTTGTTCAGATCACAAACAATTCTTAATTATTATTCTGCAGATTCAAAACAAAGGGAAGATATTGTAATGAGTTGCTACTTTTCTCTGTACCTTGCAAGGAGGTGAATGCTCATTTTTCAGCCATATATTTGCATAAATTCTCATATTTTTAAGTATGCAATGCCAAAAATGATAAAGTGCCCCCATTGCAAAGTACAGTGAGGAGGAGGAAGAGGGGGGAGAGAAACGGAGAGAGAGTCAAGTGGTGGAAGGTAAAGAGCAAAAAATATGGAGAAATAGAGAGAAGGTGAGGTGAATATAGTAAAGGAAAACCCGCATGGGAATACAGAGCAGAGAGGAAAAGGCTGTAGAGGTTCCAATACATAAAAATATAATAAATATTGAGAATATAATGAAGGAGGTGTGGAGATAGCATAATAGGCATCAGAGCTGAGGGAAGGGCAACAGATTACCGAGTCGGGGAAGGTGGTGCGATGCTGGAGTGATGGATCAGAAAGTGCTGGAATAAGTGAGACAGTCTCTTTACGCTGTGGGTTTACAGCACCAGTCAAACCCAGGTGTTTAGAGCTGATGAGGAAACAGTCTTTGGTCCTTAACTTTTAAGACTGAAATTATGTAATGAGAGTCGGCCCGGCTACGCTGAGCCACAAAACTGTCAGCACCACCAGCACCATGTAATGTATTCACCAGGGCCTCTGTCAGCACCAACACCATGTAATGTATTCACCAGGGCCTCTGTCAGCACCAACACCATGTAATCTATTCACCAGGGCCTCTGTCAGCACCACCAACACCATGTAATCTATTCACCAGGGCCTCTGTCAGCACCACCAACACCATGTAATGTATTCACCAGGGCCTCTGTCAGCACCACTAACACCATGTAATGTATTCACCAGGGCCTCTGTCAGCACCAACACCATGTAATCTATTCACCAGGGCCTCTGTCAGCACCAACACCATGTAATCTATTCACCAGGGCCTCTGTCAGCACCAACACCATGTAATCTATTCACCAGGGCCTCTGTCAGCACCAACACCATGTAATCTATTCACCAGGGCCTCTGTCAGCACCACCACCATGTAATGTATTCACCAGGGCCTCTGTCAGCACCAACACCATGTAATGTATTCACCAGGGCCTCTGTCAGCACCAACACCATGTAATCTATTCACCAGGGCCTCTGTCAGCACCACCAACACCATGTAATCTATTCACCAGGGCCTCTGTCAGCACCACCAACACCATGTAATCTATTCACCAGGGCCTCTGTCAGCACCACCACCACCATGTAATGTATTCACCAGGGCCTCTGTCAGCACCACCACCACCATGTAATGTATTCACCAGGGCCTCTGTCAGCACCAACACCATGTAATCTATTCACCAGGGCCTCTGTCAGCACCAACACCATGTAATGTATTCACCAGGGCCTCTGTCAGCACCACTAACACCGTGTAATCTATTCACCAGGGCCTCTGTCAGCACCACTAACACCGTGTAATCTATTCACCAGGGCCTCTGCCAGCACCACTAACACCGTGTAATCTATTCACCAGGGCCTCTGTCAGCACCAACACCATGTAATGTATTCACCAGGGCCTCTGTCAGCACCACCACCATGTAATCTATTCACCAGGGCCTCTGTCAGCACCAACACCATGTAATCTATTCACCAGGGCCTCTGTCAGCACCAACACCATGTCATCTATTCACTAGGGCGTCTGTCAGCACCAGCACCATGTACTGTATTCACCAGGGCCTCTGTCAGCACCACCAACACCATGTCATCTATTCACCAGGGCGTCTGTCAGCACCAACACCATGTAATGTATTCACCAGGGCGTCTGTCAGCACCACCAACACCATGTAATGTATTCACCAGGGCCTCTGTCAGCACCACTAACACCATGTAATCTATTCACCAGGGCCTCTGTCAGCACCAACACCATGTAATGTCTTCACCAGGGCCTCTGTCAGCACCAACACCATGTAATGTATTCACAAGGGCCTCTGTCAGCACCAACACCATGTAATGTATTCACCAGGGCCTCTGTCAGCACCAACACCATGTAATGTATTCACCAGGGCCTCTGTCAGCACCACCAACACCATGTAATGTATTCACCAGGGCCTCTGTCAGCACCAACACCATGTAATGTATTCACCAGGGCCTCTGTCAGCACCACCAACACCATGTAATGTATTCACCAAGGCCTCTGTCAGCACCACCAACACCATGTAATCTATTCACCAGGGCCTCTGTCAGCACCACCAACACCATGTAATGTATTCACCAGGGCCTCTGCCAGCACCACCAACACCATGTAATGTATTCACCAGGGCCTCTGTCAGCACCACCAACACCATGTAATGTATTCACCAGGGCCTCTGTCAGCACCACCAACACCATGTAATGTATTCACCAGGGCCTCTGTTAGCACCACCAACACCATGTAATCTATTCACCAGGGCCTCTGTCAGCACCACCACCACCATGTAATCTATTCACCAGGGCCTCTGTCAGCACCACCACCACCATGTAATGTATTCACCAGGGCCTCTGTCAGCACCAACACCATGTAATCTATTCACCAGGGCCTCTGTCAGCACCACTAACACCATGTAATCTATTCACCAGGGCCTCTGCCAGCACCACTAACACCATGTAATGTATTCACCAGGGCCTCTGACAGCACCACCAACACCATGTAATCTATTCACCAGGGCCTCTGTCAGCACCACCAACACCATGTAATGTATTCACCAGGGCCTCTGTCAGCACCAACACCATGTAATGTATTCACCAGGGCCTCTGTCAGCACCAACACCATGTAATCTATTCACCAGGGCCTCTGTCAGCACCACCAACACCATGTAATGTATTCACCAGGGCCTCTGTCAGCACCACCAACACCATGTAATGTATTCACCAGGGCCTCTGTCAGCACCACCACCACCATGTAATGTATTCACCAGGGCCTCTGTCAGCACCACCACCACCATGTAATGTATTCACCAGGGCCTCTGTCAGCACCACCAACACCATGTAATGTATTCACCAGGGCCTCTGTCAGCACCAACACCATGTAATGTATTCACCAGGGCCTCTGTCAGCACCACCAACACCATGTAATCTATTCACCAGGGCCTCTGTCAGCACCACCACCACCATGTAATGTATTCACCAGGGCCTCTGTCAGCACCACCAACACCATGTAATGTATTCACCAGGGCCTCTGTCAGCACCACCAACACCATGTAATGTATTCACCAGGGCCTCTGTCAGAACCAACACCATGTAATGTATTCACCAGGGCCTCTGTCAGCACCACCAACACCATGTAATGTATTCACCAGGGCCTCTGTCAGCACCACCAACACCATGTAATCTATTCACCAGGGCCTCTGTCAGCACCAACACCATGTAATGTATTCACCAGGGCCTCTGTCAGCACCAGCACCATGTAATGTATTCACCAGGGCCTCTGTCAGCACCACTAACACCATGTAATCTATTCAGCAGGGCCTCTGTCAGCACCAACACCATGTAATCTATTCACCAGGGCCTCTGTCAGCACCAACACCATGTCATCTATTCACTAGGGCGTCTGTCAGCACCAGCACCATGTACTGTATTCACCAGGGCCTCTGTCAGCACCACCAACACCATGTCATCTATTCACCAGGGCGTCTGTCAGCACCAACACCATGTAATGTATTCACCAGGGCGTCTGTCAGCACCACCAACACCATGTAATGTATTCACCAGGGACTCTGTCAGCACCACCAACACCATGTAATGTATTCACCAGGGCCTCTGTCAGCACCAACACCATGTAATGTATTCACCAGGGCCTCTGTCAGCACCACCAACACCATGTAATGTATTCACCAGGGCCTCTGTCAGCACCACCAACACCATGTAATCTATTCACCAGGGCCTCTGTCAGCACCACCAACACCATGTAATGTATTCACCAGGGCCTCTGTTAGCACCACCAACACCATGTAATCTATTCACCAGGGCCTCTGTCAGCACCACCACCACCATGTAATCTATTCACCAGGGCCTCTGTCAGCACCACCACCACCATGTAATGTATTCACCAGGGCCTCTGTCAGCACCAACACCATGTAATCTATTCACCAGGGCCTCTGTCAGCACCAACACCATGTAATCTATTCACCAGGGCCTCTGTCAGCACCACTAACACCATGTAATCTATTCACCAGGGCCTCTGCCAGCACCACTAACACCATGTAATGTATTCACCAGGGCCTCTGACAGCACCACCAACACCATGTAATCTATTCACCAGGGCCTCTGTCAGCACCACCACCACCATGTAATGTATTCACCAGGGCCTCTGTCAGCACCAACACCATGTAATCTATTCACCAGGGCCTCTGTCAGCACCAACACCATGTAATCTATTCACCAGGGCCTCTGTCAGCACCACTAACACCATGTAATCTATTCACCAGGGCCTCTGCCAGCACCACTAACACCATGTAATGTATTCACCAGGGCCTCTGACAGCACCACCAACACCATGTAATCTATTCACCAGGGCCTCTGTCAGCACCACCAACACCATGTAATGTATTCACCAGGGCCTCTTTCAGCACCAACACCATGTAATGTATTCACCAGGGCCTCTGTCAGCACCACTAACACCATGTAATCTATTCACCAGGGCCTCTGTCAGCACCACCAACACCATGTAATGTATTCACCAGGGCCTCTGTCAGCACCACCAACACCATGTAATGTATTCACCAGGGCCTCTGTCAGCACCACCACCACCATGTAATGTATTCACCAGGGCCTCTGTCAGCACCACCACCACCATGTAATGTATTCACCAGGGCCTCTGTCAGCACCACCAACACCATGTAATGTATTCACCAGGGCCTCTGTCAGCACCAACACCATGTAATGTATTCACCAGGGCCTCTGTCAGCACCACCAACACCATGTAATCTATTCACCAGGGCCTCTGTCAGCACCACCACCACCATGTAATGTATTCACCAGGGCCTCTGTCAGCACCACCAACACCATGTAATCTATTCACCAGGGCCTCTGTCAGCACCAACACCATGTAATGTATTCACCAGGGCCTCTGTCAGCACCAGCACCATGTAATGTATTCACCAGGGCCTCTGTCAGCACCACTAACACCATGTAATCTATTCACCAGGGCCTCTGTCAGCACCACCAACACCATGTAATGTATTCACCAGGGCCTCTGTCAGCACCACCAACACCATGTAATGTATTCACCAGGGCCTCTGTCAGCACCACCAACACCATGTAATCGATTCACCAGGGCCTCTGTCAGCACCACCAACACCATGTAATGTATTCACCAGGGCCTCTGTCAGCACCAACACCATGTAATGTATTCACCAGGGCCTCTGTCAGCACCAACACCATGTAATGTATTCACCAGGGCCTCTGTCAGCACCAACACCATGTAATGTATTCACCAGGGCCTCTGTCAGCACCAGCACCATGTAATGTATTCACCAGGGCCTCTGTCAGCACCACTAACACCATGTAATCTATTCACCAGGGCCTCTGTCAGCACCACCAACACCATGTAATGTATTCACCAGGGCCTCTGTCAGCACCACCAACACCATGTAATGTATTCACCAGGGCCTCTGTCAGCACCACCAACACCATGTAATCTATTCACCAGGGCCTCTGTCAGCACCGCCAACACCATGTAATGTATTAACCAGGGCCTCTGTCAGCACCAACACCATGTAATGTATTCACCAGGGCCTCTGTTAGCACCTACACCATGTAATGTATTCACCAGGGCCTCTGTCAGCACCACACCATGTAATGTATTCACCAGGGCCTCTGTCAGCACCACCAACACCATGTAATGTATTCACCAGGGCCTCTGTCAGCACCAACACCATGTAATGTATTCACCAGGGCCTCTGTCAGCACCACCAACACCATGTAATGTATTCACCAGGGCCTCTGTCAGCACCACCAACACCATGTAATCTATTCACCAGGGCCTCTGTCAGCACCACCAACACCATGTCATCTATTCACCAGGGCCTCTGTCAGCACCAACACCATGTAATCTATTCACCAGGGCCTCTGTCAGCACCACTAACACCATGTAATCTATTCACCAGGGCCTCTGCCAGCACCACTAACACCATGTAATGTATTCACCAGGGCCTCTGTCAGCACCACCAACACCATGTAATCTATTCACCAGGGCCTCTGTCAGCACCACCAACACCATGTAATGTATTCACCAGGGCCTCTGTCAGCACCAACACCATGTAATGTATTCACCAGGGCCTCTGCCAGCACCACTAACACCATGTAATCTATTCACCAGGGCCTCTGTCAGCACCACCAACACCATGTAATCTATTCACTAGGGCCTCTGTCAGCCCCACCAACACCATGTAATGTATTCACCAGGGCCTCTGTCAGCACCACCAACACCATGTAATCTATTCACCAGGGCCTCTGTGTATGTCTGGTCTTCTCGATCTCAGCCTGCAAGGAAATGTACATACTGCACACACAAATCTCAGATGAAACTCAGCCTAGTGCCAAGCTGTGCAAATGCCTTGTTGGAATGTAACAAAGATATATATGACACAGTATAGTTTGTGCCCCTGCCTTGCAACAATATTTCCATTTAAATATAGGTGAACTTGCTGAGGTGAGCTTCTTGCATGCACACCTGTGTGTGTGTTTGTGAATGTGTGTGTAACGCTCGTCTGATGAGGAAGGAGTGGACCAAAGCGCAGCGGGGTACGTGTTCATGATAATTTATTAAACCCAAACACTGAAACAAAATAACAAAGTAGAACAAAACGAAACAGTTCTGTCTGATAAAGACACAAAACAGAAAACAAGCCGCACAAAAGCAGGCGGGCCTAACAGGCTTAAATAGTCCTGAACCAAAACTCAAACAAGCAACAGGTACAACCAATAAGACATAACAAACAGAAAAGGAAAAGGGGATCGGTGGCAGCTAGTAGACCGCCAGGACAGGCAGGGGAGCCACCTTCTGTGGAAATCGTGACATTGTGAGTGTTTATAATGTTGTTGTGCACATTGCCCTCATATTCTTCATGGCCTCATTTGTGGTCAAATAAACAACTTGTTATATAATTATGAAAACACACTCAATCCTGTAATGACATTACTCGCTATGCCTCTCTAAACTACCACAGACACAGTGAACAATTTCAAGGTGATGAGACTCTATTCATATGAATCACTGTAGGAATCCAGCAGCACGTCCACAGCATGGGGGGAACCTAGTGTAGCACCTCCATGGAACAGCTGGACAGGAAAAGGGAGGTGGGGTTTTAAGAAAGACACAATCACCGCTGCTCTCCACTGTTCTCTCCTCTGCAGCTCCAGCCAGCTCTTCACTGCCTTTAGAGATGGTTCCCAGTGTGACCCAGACATTTGAAAGAGCCATCCCAGCGTGTGGCAATTTCAAATCAGATTCCCCTCATCAAACAGAGAGGGAGGGAGGGAGGGTGAGGCAGAAGGTCAGGAAAAGAGAAAGATGGATAGGGCAGGATGATTACTTGATCCAGAAAGAAAAATAACAAAAAGACAGGATGAACCTATCAGGGATCCAAGCACCAGAGAGGGAGAGAGAGAGAGAGGAAGAGAGAGAATAAATATATATAGATACAAGAAGAAGAAGAGAGACGAGAGAAGAGATAGATGGTGACTGTAAGGCGGCTCTGCATCTGTGTGAAAAGGAATTTGCGAGGGAATGAGACGTTGAGAGATTTTGATAATAATATAAAGAAGGATTGTTGTAAGCTTACACACACACAGAAATTCTATGAAGTGGCTAGAAGACGAGGAGAAGAGTGAGTGAGTCAGAGGCTGAGAATGAGAGTGGTGAAGAAAATAGAGATACAGGTATCTGCCAGAATAAAGGAAACACTTGAGTAACTGACGGATACAAAGTATATTGAAAGCAGGTGTTTTCACACAGATGTGGTTTCTGAGTTAATTAAGCAATTAACACCCCATCATGCTTAAGGCCATGTATAAAAATTCCCAGGTGCCCATTATTTCGGCTACCATGGCTAGAAGAAGAGATCTCCATGACTTTGAAAGAGGAGATAGAGCATAAGGGGTTAAAAGTGTGTGTGTGTCTCGGTCACCAGATCTCAATCCAATTAAACACTTATGGGATACTCTGGAGTGGCGCCTGAGACAGCGGTTTCCACCACCATCAACAAAACACCAGATTATGGACTGTATTGTTGAAGAATGGTGTAGCATCCCTCCAATAGAGTCCAGATACTTGTAGAATCTATCGCATTGAAGCTGTTCTGGCAGCTCGTGGTGCCCCAATGGCCTATTAAGGCGCTTTATATTGATGTTTCCTTTATTTTGGCAGTTACCTGTTGATCCAGAAGATGAGGGAACAGAACAGTGTGATCACCTCAATTATTGTGTTCTTCACTCTAACTTCCCTCTGGGACCTGCCGCCAACGCCAACCGCACAATTCTCCCTGTCAGCCGCATCGCACAGTTACAAGATTTACACTGATGAATGTTGACGTGCTGACTAAAAAAAGTCCCCGTTGCTGGCTGGTGACTTACGTAGGTCAAGAGACAGCGTTGTTGTGCGCGGGCCACCCTGACAGCCAGGTGACAGAGATTAATAGCCCCTGTATTGACTGAGTAACTTCCAGTTCCTCATCTCTGTCAGGACAAGGTTTTGCCCGAGAGCGCCTCGCCATTATTAGAGGTATAATTGCGGAGACATTTAAAGCGTTTCCCCCCGAGGGACTGTGAAATCCAATAAACCTTTCATAAGAACACCGCACAGTGAGGTATTCCAGCACTGCAGTCTCACTCAGACAGCCTACACTCAGACAGCCTACACTCAGCACAGCCACGCTGCCTGAGACACAGCACTGAGGTTGTCTGTGGAAATCAGTGATTTATGGAGCTGTGCACCACCCTAGATTAGTTGTTTTATCAAAAATATGAGAGGCGGTTTAGAATACGATCGGGGTTCCTGCCAACACCGTGAACGTGTTTGTACTGGTGTATTTCTATGAAGCGTTTCTGTTTGTGTGAGTACACAGTGCATCTATGGGTCTAACAAACTTTATGCTTGTCCATGGATGTGAGAAAAAACATGTAGATGAGTATGTAAATTAAACAGGGATAGTGTGCATGTGTTTCCATGTCTAAGAGGATACACTCTACTGTATGTAGGACACACAGCAATATACATCTACAATATGCATGAGTGTCTGTACGTGTGTGTGTGTGTGTGTGTGTGTGTGTGTGTGTGTGTGTGTGTGTGTGTGTGTGTGTGTGTGTGTGTGTGTGTGTGTGTGTGTGAGCATGTGTGCGTGCATCCTCCCCGCTCCCTCAGAGCCCTAGTCACCAGGGTGCAGGACAGGGAGGGATGCTGAATATGCAGGGCTAATTTGGGCTGTAATTCGATTTCACTTAAATTAAATTTGCTCTCTTTGGGGAGGGACAGCCAGGGGTCAGCCAGGGTCACACTCCAGACAGCAACCAAGAGCGCTGTGTGTGTGTTTTTGTGTGTGTGTGTGCGTGCGTGCGCGCGTGCGACCATAGGAGAACCCTTTCAGGTT
The DNA here is from genome assembly GCF_057628025.1 of Oncorhynchus mykiss. Lineage (NCBI taxonomy): Eukaryota > Metazoa > Chordata > Actinopteri > Salmoniformes > Salmonidae > Oncorhynchus > Oncorhynchus mykiss. The sequence goes on along the minus strand of NC_143023.1, from coordinate 68,743,159 downwards.
CCATATAAACTCAGCAAAAAAATAAACATCCCTTTTTCAGGACTCTGTCTTTCAAAGATAAAAATCATAAAAAAAGATAAAATTCATAAAAATCCAAATAACTTCACAGATCTTCATTGCAAAGGGTTTAAACACTGTTTCCCATGCTTGTTCAATGAACCATAAACAATTAATGAACATGCATCTGTGGAACGGTCGTTAAGACACTAACAGCTTACAGACGGTAGGCAATTAAGGTCACAGTTATGAAAACTTAGGACACCAAAGTGGCCTTTCTACCAGTGGTGGGCCGTCAGGGCCAGCAAGGCCTTCTCTGCTGGCCTAAACATCATCAGAATATATATTTTTTTTAAATATATTTTCCCACAAATATGTATTACATTTTTCCCCAGAGTAAGAGTTATCCTCTTCATTGCACTGCTTCCATCCCCAGGTTGAGATTTGGAGGGCTGGTCTTTATGTTAGATCTTTTATCCAATCATATTCAGCCATCATGTGTTGCCAGGGGTCTAAAATCTGCCCTCAGGCCTTCAGAATCAACAGTGCGGGCGCTTGTAGCTTAAAGTGAATGGAAATGAAAATTTAGTGTCAACCAATCAGCTTTAGAGTTGGCTATTGTACGCTTGCTGGCTGGCTCCAGTGTTACACAGGGGCCAGCTAGCAGGCATAGTGCGTGCACGTCTTTTGATTGGATTACCAATATTGAGAGGCAGGTCCTATGGGCAGGTCTATGCAGAACCTCAGAACTAGGAAACTGAATTTGATAAACAAATTAATTTGCGTACTACTAAGCTGTTTTTTCAACCCACAATGGCGGAAGGAGGAGAAGATATCGATTTGGTAGAGGATATAATTATAACGCCATTCTCAAGACAAACTTTTCAAGAAAAGTTAGACATTGTAAGGAGAGGTCGCCCGACGCCGACGCTACAACGCCTGTCACAGGCGGGAAAGGGGTTCGTTCGCCACTTTCAAAATTCCAACTATGAGCGCTATCAATGGCTCACAGGATCCGAGAAACACTGCAAACTGTACTGCTGGGAATGCCTATTATTTGCAAGTGATCGATTTGGTGTTTGGAGCCACACTGGCTTTGCAAACTCGAGTTGTCTAACCAAGGCGGCAACGAGACACCAAAGTACGTACGGCTGGGCACTTACAAGCAATGGTGCTTTTGAAAACTTTTGGGGACACCCGAGTGGATCTACAGCTCAACGAACAAGCGCTCATGGCAATGGAGCTGCACAATGAAAAGGTGAAGAAAAATAGGGAAATATTGAAAAGACTCATTGATTGTGCCATGTTTTTGGGTAAACAGGAACTTTCATTTAGGGGACACGATGAAAGTGCTGACACTTGTTTTTGGACTTAAAGCTCAACGTTTGTGGACCAGAAATAGATAGAAGAAGAATATTAATATAACTCTGTTGCACTCGACTATGTTCTTGCCTATTAGTTGAACTGTACTGTATTGTACTCTTACCCTGCAATTCTCTGAATAAAAATGTCAATTTCAAGGTGACACAACACCTGGTTATACTGCGTTTCTTTCTAAATGTATAGTGTCTAGAGCCATGGCATCATAATGATGGTAATAAGAGGTGGATTAATTTGGATGGGACTGTGTAGGACCTCACTGAAGGCCCAGGCCCCAGGCCCACGGCACGCCACTGCTTTCTACTGACTCTGAAATACACCAAAAGAAAGATGCCCAGGGTCCCTGCTCATCTGCGTGAACGTGCCTTAGGCATGCTGCAAGGAGGCATGAGGATTGCAGATGTGGCCACGGCAATAAATTGCAATGTCCGTACTGTGAGACGCCTAAGACAGCGCTACAGGGAGACAGGACGAACAGCTGATCGTCCTCGCAGTGGCAGACCATGTGTAACAACACCTGCACAGGATTGGTACATCCGAACATCACACCTGCGGGACAGGTACAGGATGGCAACAACACCTTCCCGAGTTACACCAGGAACGCACAATCCTCCCATCAGTGCTCAGACTGTCCGCAATAGGCTGAGAGAGGCTGGACTGAGGGCTTGTAGGCCTGTTGTAGTAAGGCAGGTCCTCACCAGACATCACCGGCAACAACATCGCCTATGGGCACAAACCCACCGTCGCTGAACCAGACAGGACTGGCAAAAAGTGCTCTTCACTGATGAGTTGCGGTTTTGTCTCACCAGGGGTGATAGTCGGATTCACGTTTATCGTTGAAGGAATGAGCGTTACACCGAGACCTGTACTCTGGAGCGGGATAGATTTGGAGATGGAGGGTCCGTCATGGTCTGTGGCGGTGTGTCACAGCGTCATCGGACTGAGCTTGTTGTCATTGCAGGCAATCTCAACGCTGTGTGTTACAGGGAAGACATCCTCCACCCTCATGTGGTACCCTTCCTGCAGGCTTATCCTGACATAACCCTCCAGCATGACAATGCCACCAGCCATACTGCTCTTTCTGTGTGTGATTTCCAGCAAGACAGGAATGTCAGTGTTCTGCTATGGCCAGCGAAGAGCCTGGATCTCAATCCCATTGAGCACGTCTGGGACCTGTTGGAGGGTGAGGGCTAGAGCCATTCACCCCAGAAATGTCTGGGAACTTGCAGGTGCTTTGGTGGAAGAGTGGGGTAACATCTCACAGCAGGAACGGGCAAATCTGGTGCAGTCCATGAGGAGGAGATGCACTGCAGTATTTAATGCAGCTGGTGGCCACACCAGATACTGACTGTTACTTTTGATTTTGATCCCCCCTTTGTTCAGGGACACATTATTCAATTTATGTTAGTCGCATGTCTGTGGAACATGTTCAGTTTATGTCTCAATTGTTGAATCTTGTAATGGTCATACAAATATTTTTCCATGTTAAATTTCTTGAAAATAAACGCAGATGACAGTGAGAGGACGTTTCTTTTTTTGTTGACTTTAGAAGGTGGAGACAGTACAGGTGCATCCAAACTGGGACCTAGGGAATGAAAAACATCAGACTGTTAAATAGTCACCACTAGCCGGCCTCCGCCCAGTACCCTGCCATGAGCTTTAGTCAGTTAATAGTCGGCTACTACCCTCGTACTCAACAATACACCTTAGAGACTGCTGCCCTATGTAACACTGGTCACTTTAATAATGTTTACATTCACGGCCTCCCGGGTGGCGCAGTGGTTAAGGGCTGTGCCACCAGAGACTCTGGGTTCGCGCCCAGGCTCTGTCATAACTGGCCGCGACCGGGAGGTCTGTGGGGCGACGCACAATTGGCATAGCGTCGTCCGGGTTAGGAAGGGATTGGCCGGTAGGGAAATCCTTGTCTCATCGCACACCAGCGACTCCTGTGGCGGGCCGGGCGCAGTGCACGCTAACCAAGGTTGCCTAGTGCACAATGTTTCCTCCGACACTTTGGTGCGGCTGGCTTCCGGGTTGGATGTGCGCTGTGTTAAGAAGCAGTGCGGCTTGGTTGGGTTGTGTATCGGAGGACGCATGACTTTCAACCTTCGTCTCTCCCGAGCCCGTACGGGAGTTGTAGCGATGAGACAAGATAGTAGCTACTAAACAATTGGATACCACGAAATTGGGGAGAAAAAAGAGTGGTAAGAATTGATATCGATATGAGTGATTAACAAAATAGTGTTGAGTTTACCTTTTCGTATTGGCGACCCACATGTAACAAAATGCAATAATCCAAAATATACATTAAGTTGTCCTCTGACCAGTGACGTATATATTATTCCCAGATTCCGTGTTTTTTGTTGTTGTTGTAAGGTTAGTTCTAACAGGACGTGCAACCTGTCCCTCTTGTTCTATTGATTTAAACGTGATATCGATACGAGTGATTGACAAATAAATGTTGCGTTTCTCTTTCAATTTTGGCGACCCACTGCTAAAAATGCATCACCCAAAAATGTAGCTGGTTGTCCTCTAAAGAGTGTTGTAAATAATATTTCCAGTATCTGGGTGGTTGTGGTAGTTTAATGGGCTTGAAAGATCTAACCCTGGTAATTTTACTGTCAAGTCATATTGACAAAGACCTGGCCTCCACAATCACCCTACCTCAACCCAATTGGATGGTTTGGGATGAGTTGGACCGCAGAGTGAAGGAAATGCAGCCAACAAGTGCTCAGAATACGTGGGGACTCCTTCAACCAGCTTCCAGGTGAAGCTATTAAATGTATTTTGATTTGTTTAACACTTTTTTGGTTATTACATGATTCCATATGTGTTATTTCATAGATATTCTACAATGTAGAAAATAGTCAAATTAAGAAAAACCCTTGAATGACGGTGTGCCCAAACATTTGACTGGTACTGTATATAGGGCAGCAGCCTCTAAGTTGCAGGGTTGAGTAACCGGGTGGAAGCTGGCTATTTAACAGTCTGATGGCCTTAAGATATAAGCTGTTTTTCAGTCTCTCGGTCCCAGTTTTGATGCAACTGTACTGACCTCGCCTTCTGGATGATAGCGGGGTGAACAGGCTGTGGCTCGGGTGATGTCCTTGATTATCTTTTTCCTGTGACATTGGGTGCTGTAGGTGTCCTGGAGGGCAGGCAGTATGCCCCCGGGGATACGTTGGGCAGACCGCACCACCCTCTGGAGAGCCCTGCGTGCAGTTGCTATACCAGGTGGTGATACAGCCTGACAGGATGCTCTCAATTGTGAATCTGTAAAAGTTTGTGAGGGTTTTAGGGGCCAAGCCAAATTTCTTCAGCCTCCTGAGGTTGAAGAGATGCTGTTGCGCCTTCTTCACCACACTGTCTGTCTCTTCAACCTTTCCACCTTTTCCACTGCGGTCCCATCGATGTGGATAGGGAAATGCTCCCTCTGCTGTTTCCTGAATTCTACGATCATCTTCTTTCTTTTGTTGATGTTGAATGAGAGGTTGTTTTCCAGACACAACACTCCCAGAGCCCTCACCTCCTCCCTGTAGGCTGTCTCATCATCATTGGTAATCAAGCCTACTACTGTTGTGTCATCTGCAAAACATTTACAGTTCATATAAGGAAATCAGTCAATTGAAATCAATCCTTAGGCCCTAATCTATGGATTTCACGTGACTGGGAGGGGCTTAGGTTCAGCCAATCAGAATAAGTTCTTCCCACAAAAGGGCTTTATTGCAGACAGAAATACTCCTCAGCTTCATCAGCTGTCTGGGTGGCTGGTCTCAGACGATCCCAGAGGTGATCAAGCCGGATGTGGAGGTCCTGGACTGGCGTGGTTGCATGTCGTCTGAGGTAGTGAGGCCGGTTGGACGTACTACCAAATTGTCTAAGATGGCGTTGGTAGAGAAATTAACATTACATTCTCTGGCATTAGCTCTGGTGGACATACCTGCAGGCAGTATCCCAATTACACGCTCCCTCAAAACTTAAGACATCTGTGGCATTGCGTTGTGTGACAAAACTGTACATTTTAGAGTGGCCTTTTATTGTTCCTAGCACAAGGTGCACCTGTGTAATGATAATTCTGTTTAATCAGCTTCTTGATATGCCACACCTGCCAGGTGGTTGGATTATCTTGGCAAAGGAGAAATGCTCACTAACAGGGATGTAAACCCATTTCTGCACAACATTTGAGAGAAATAAGCTTTATGTTTATATGGAAAATGTACACACTTTACATGTTGCTTTTATATTTTTGTTCAGTGTAGCTACTCTTTACAGGCCTCCTGGGCCGTGTACAGTGTTCCTCATTTGAGTTTCCTGAATTCTTATCGGACCTCATAGTCATGGTAGATGATATTCACATTTTTGGTGACTTCATTATTCACATAGAAAAGTCCACAGACCCACTCCAAAATTTTGGAGCCATCATCGTCTCAATGGGTTTTGTCCAACATATGTCGGGACCTACGCATTGCCACAATCACTCCCTTAATCTAGTTTTGTCCCGTAGAATAGCTATTGTGTATCTAAATGTTTTTACTCATAATCCTGGACTGTAGGACCATCATCTTATTATGTTTGCAATCGCAACAGATTATCTGCTTAGACCCCAACAAAGGATTATCAAAACCTGCGCTATAAATACTTGGACAACCCAGAGATTTATAGATGCCCTTCCAGACTCCCTCCACCTACCCAAGGATGTCAGAGTACAAAAATCAGTTAACCAACTAATTGAGGATCTAAACTCATCCTTGCGGAATTCCCTAGATTGCATGTCGCACCGCTAAAAAAAATGGTCACAAGAAACTAGCTCCCTGGTATGCAGAAAATACAGGAGCCCTGAAGCAAGTTTCTAGAAAATGTGAACCGAAATGGTGCTCCACCAAATTGGAAGTTTTCCGACTGGCTTGGAAAGACAGTACCGTGCAATATTGAGTCCTCACTGCTGTTCGAACAGCCTACTTTTCAAACCTGATTGAGGATAATCAAAATAATCCAAAATGCATTTTTGATACTGTCGCAAAGCTAAGTAAAAAGCAGCATTCCCCAAGTGAGGATGGCCTTCACTTCAGCAGTGATGAATTTCATTAAAATATCATAATCATTAGAAAACAAATTACAGACTCTTCTTTGAATGTGCATATTTCTCCAAAACGCAGTTGTCTTGAATCTGCACAGAACTGCCAGGACCTCGGATAAAAAGAGACACTCACACTTTTTAATCCTGTATCTCTTGACACGTTCACTAAAATTGTAATGGACTCTAAACCTTCCAGCAGTGTACTGCACCCTATTCCAACAAAACTACCAAAAGAGCTACTTCATGTGCTTGGCCCTCATATGGTGAACAGAATAAATGACTCCCTATCCTCCGGATGTATACGAAACTCACTAAAGGTGACAGTAATAAACCCTCTCCTAAAAAAGCCAAACCTTGACCAAGAAAATGTAAAAAACTATCGGTCTTTTTCGAATCTCCCATTCCTCTCAAAATATTTTGAAAAAGCTGTTGCTCAGCAACTCACTGCCTCCATGAAGACAAATAATGTATGCAAAACACTGTTTGGTTTTAGACCCAGTCATAGTACTGCGACCGCACTCGGGAATGTGGTAAATTACCTTTTAATGGTAAGTCTCTGTGTCTGTCCTCGGGCTCTTAAACCCTAGTGCCACTTTCAACGCCATCAATCACCACATTCTTTTGGACAAGTATGCAGATAAAATAATCCATGCTTTTGTCATGTCATGATTAGACGTTTGCAATGCTACCTGGATAAAGCACTGAATAAACTTCAACTAGTGTTAAATTTGGCTGCTAGAACCTTGACTAGAACCCAAAAATGTGATCACATTACTCCAGGCTAGCCTCTCTACATTGGCTTCCTGCTAAAGCTAGGTCTGATTTCAAGGTTTTACTGCGAACCTACAAAGCATTACATGGACTTGCTCCTAACTAGCTCACCAATTTGGGATTCTCTGCCTCTGACCCTATTACGGGGACTGAGTCAGTGGCTTGCTCGCGCTCTCCCATGCCGTCCCTGGGAGGAGTGCATCACGTCTTGCCAGGCTTTTTCTTTTTATCTCGCTATACTCGACCTGAGTGGTTGAGTCACTGACGTGATCTTCCTTCCTCGGACCCGTTTGTTGGGGGAGATCTTCGTGGACTATACTCAGCCTTATCTCATGGTAGTTAGTTAGTGGTCTGTTGATATCCCTTTGGTGGTGTGGGGGCTGTGCTTTGGCTAAGTGGGTGGGATAATATTTTGCCTTGTTGGCCCTGTCCTGGTACAACTTTGGATGTGTCCACAGTGTCCCCGATGCCCCCTGTCTCAGTCTCCAGTATTTATGCTGCAATAGTCTATGTGCCGGGGGATAGGGTCAGTCTGTCATATCTGGTCTAATTCTGCTGTCTTATCTGGTGTCCTGTGTGATCTTAGTTATGCTCCCTCTAATTCTCACATATCTCTCTCTCTCTAAACCCCTCACGGAGGACCTGAGCCCTAAGACCATGCATTAGGACTATGGCCTGATGACTCCTGGCTGTCCCCTTCCCCAGTCCACCTGGTCATGCTGCTGCTCCAGTTTCTGTTGTTCTGCCTGCGGCTATGGAATCCTAACCTGTTCACCGGTCGTGCTACCTTGTCCTAGACCTGCTGTTTCAACCCTCTTCCTCCCTCTTTCTCTCTCTCTCGCTCTCTCTGACATGTTGCACCCTCTATAAGCACTGTGATTATTATTTGACCCTGCTGGTCATCTATGAACGTTTGAACATCTTCAAGAACAGTCTGGCCTTAAATGGCCATGTACTCTTATAATCTCCACCCGGCACAGCCAGAAAAGGACTGGCCACCCCTCAGAGCCTGGTTCCTTTCTAGGTTTCTTCCTAGGGTCCCTTCTTTCTAGAGAGTTTTTCCTAGCCACAGTGCTTCTACATCTGCATTACTTGCGCTGAGGTTTTAGGCTCGGTTTCTGTATATGCACTTTGTGACAACTGCTAATGTGAAAAGAGCTTTATAAATACATTTGATTGATTGATTGAGGAGATCAGAGGATTTGATCCTGATTCGATAACCCTCACAGCTACTATCCAATAACAATGTTTGGCAAATGACAGGAGTGGCAAGGAGTGGAATGTTAGCTAAAAAGACTGGTACCCAGACTAGGCAGCCATAAATATCTGTTTAAATGGTCCTGATAGGTTTGGAAAAGCAGGGTTATAGCCTAGGAGTAAAAGAGATGGGCAAACCAGAATATTCTTTCTAATAATTGAGGTCAAAGAGCCAGCAACATAATCACAGAGAGGATTTACATTTACGCTGTTCCAAAATATTAGCCTGACGTGATGATTCCCATTCAATTATTCCGCTGCTCGTTTGATCGCTTCATACTTTGGTTTGACTGCCATCATTGAAGTTGTTTGTGGTGACAAGGGGCACGAGGGAAGTTGTACAAAATAAAGTAATATGCAATTGGATCGTCTCTAACCAATCAGGGTATCAAAGCCAATGACAAATTTTAAAACCGCAGCTTTACCCCCGTGTGTTCCGGCTCTGGCTCAACCCATCGGTTTCTGGACCAATCAGACGGCGCCGAATGTGTTTGCATTCGGTGAAGGGTCGGGGAGGTACTCAGATCCAGACTCATTGCGGAGAAGAAACTAAAATCCGTGGGAGTGCCGTAGCATTTGGCCTTCGCAAGAAGTCTGGGTAGCCAGGCAACCAAAATATGAGCATAAAGATGCCCACTTGCCTAGAACATGTGCATAAGCTACATAAATGAGTGTCACTCAGCTTCATCTTAAATCTACGTGCAGGAGTATGATACATCCTATGAAACAATGTACAGTGCCTTGCGAAAGTATTCGCCCCCCTTGAACTTTGCGACCTTTTGCCACATTTCAGGCTTCAAACATAAAGATATAAAACTATATTTTTTTGTGAAGAATCAACAACAAGTGGGACACAATCATGAAGTGGAACGACATTTATTGGATATTTCAAACTTTTTTAACAAATCAAAAACTGAAAAATTGGGCGTGCAAAATTATTCAGCCCCTTTACTTTCAGTGCAGCAAACTCTCTCCAGAAGGTCAGTGAGGATCTCTGAATGATCCAATGTTGACCTAAATGACTAATGATGATAAATACAATCCACCTGTGTGTAATCAAGTCTCCGTATAAATGCACCTGCACTGTGATAGTCTCAGAGGTCCGTTAAAAGCGCAGAGAGCATCATGAAGAACAAGGAACACACCAGGCAGGTCCGAGATACTGTTGTGAAGAAGTTTAAAGCCGGATTTGACTACAAAAAGATTTCCCAAGCTTTAAACATCCCAAGGAGCACTGTGCAAGCGATAATATTGAAATGGAAGGAGTATCAGACCACTGCAAATCTACCAAGACCTGGCCGTCCCTCTAAACTTTCAGCTCATACAAGGAGAAGACTGATCAGAGATGCAGCCAAGAGGCCCATGATCACTCTGGATGAACTGCAGAGATCTACAGCTGAGGTGGGAGACTCTGTCCATAGGACAACAATCAGTCGTATATTGCACAAATCTGGCCTTTATGGAAGAGTGGCAAGAAGAAAAGCCATTTCTTAAAGATATCCATAAAAAGTGTTGTTTAAAGTTTGCCACAAGCCACCTGGGAGACACACCAAACATGTGGAAGAAGGTGCTCTGGTCAGATGAAACCAAAATTGAACTTTTTGGCAACAATGCAAAACGTTATGTTTGGCGTAAAAGCAACACAGCTGAACACACCATCCCCACTGTCAAACATGGTGGTGGCAGCATCATGGTTTGGGCCTGCTTTTCTTCAGCAGGGACAGGGAAGATGGTTAAAATTGATGGGAAGATGGATGGAGCCAAATACAGGACCATTCTGGAAGAAAACCTGATGGAGTCTGTAAAAGACCTGAGACTGGGACGGAGATTTGTCTTCCAACAAGACAATGATCCAAAACATAAAGCAAAATCTACAATGGAATGGTTCAAAAATAAACATATCCAGGTGTTAGAATGGCCAAGTCAAAGTCCAGACCTGAATCCAATCGAGAATCTGTGGAAAGAACTGAAAACTGCTGTTCACAAATGCTCTCCATCCAACCTCACTGAGCTCGAGCTGTTTTGCAAGGAGGAATGGGAAAAAATGTCAGTCTCCACTTCATGATTGTGTCCCACTTGTTGTTGATTCTTCACAAAAAAATACAGTTTTATATCTTTATGTTTGAAGCCTGAAATGTGGCAAAAGGTCGCAAAGTTCAAGGGGGCCGAATACTTTCGCAGGGCACTGTATAGTTGATGAGCTGGTGGGCAAGGTTCTTTGAAGAATAATTAATATTACCCAAAATCGAGGACCAATCGAGGACCCACTCCAGCACAGTGTTTGGAAGATCTTTTTCCCAACTCTTGGATACAGGCAAGAATTTGATTTTAAGAGACGAAAGCCGGTTGGTTATACATTGTGCCTATCCCCATTTTTGTAAAGAAAATCAGGCGTGATAAAGGATGGATGGGTGGGCTGGCGTCCCAAGGCTCACCACAGGGTTTCAATGCTGTGCGGAGTTATTTATAACGAGGGCAAAAATAACCTTTTATTCAAATTTGATTGAACCTTTATTGTAACACATTTCATGCAATTCTCCGTCATTTTACATGACTGGAGACAAGCAGTTATTCTTTAAGTGTCATTTGGTTGGAGCGGAGAGCGGATACTTTTTTGTTGAAGCATTGGCCTTCTCTCCTCCTCCAATTTCCCTCAGGTAGCACTCAGCCATGAGATCTGGGCCTGGTCTACACAGCATATTTCGGGCCCTTTGTCGTTATTCTTTTAATAAGGCCTATTCTGTTGTATTTAATAGCCTACCCAAACACAAATAATACGCAGAGATGTTGACATGAGTCGACCAAGAAATAGGTCACTGACAGCCTGTGTTATTGTTGGCAAGACAACAAATGAGCACATGCTGCAGCAACGGAGATGTTTTGATTTTTATACCGGTTATTGTTATTTTTTTTATTTAACAAGGTAAGTCAGTTAAGAACAAATTCTTATTTACAATGACGGCCTAGGAACAGTGGGTTAACTGCCTTGTTCAGAGGCAGAACGACAGATTTTTACCTTGTCAGCCTGGGGATTCGATCTTGCAACCTTTTGGTTACTGGCCCAACGCTCTAACCACCTGCCGCCCCAAATTAAAGAAAATTGATTAATATAAGTTTGGAGCTGTAGTACAAATTGAGTGCAACAAAACCCGTTACAACCGAAGTATCTGATCATCAATGAATTCGAGAAACACAGGGGGACCGGGATGGCCAGTTTGAACATGTGCAGTGGAACCGTCATATAAAGTGCGAACCATGTTTACGAAAGATGGTCCGAAACCAACACTGCCCAGATGAAATTACACTGCACTTGTCAAATGCTTTTTTAGCGTCTAATGAGAAAACCATGCAAAGTTGTGGATGACTGGGTGCAGCTTCAATAATATGTAGAAAGCGGTGTATATTGTCCGAGACCAATCAACCCTATATAAACTCTGCTTGGTCCGGAAGGACCACTGAAGAGGTATCAAGTATTTTAGATAAGACCTTAGCATACAATTCACATACCATTCACTTTTTAACCAGAGACTTTTGAATGAAATTCTGAGATTCCTTTCAGTGGCATCTTTTTTTCTGAATGCAGTATGGGTGTACTGTGTTCTGAATGGAGTATGGAAATCTCACAAAGAAGTGTTCTGGATTTAAGGCACAGAGTGATGGTGATTAAAGTAGGACAAAGGAGAATAAACTACAGAAAAGTTTGGCCAGTACATCTTAACACGTAACCAAAGTCCTTACATAAGTTAGATATCAATGAGCCGTATCCTTGGAAATGACGAGGTAGCAACAAGGAACAACAGTACGACATTGCTTGTGTATCTTCAGCTAGCCTCATGGCCAAGCCAGAACTCAACTATTTTCCTTTGACAACAGTTTTCTTTCCATGTTCTCTGATAAAAGCATTGATACTGATGTGATCCAACTTGACAAACAGAAAAAATAGCACAGCTCCTTCCTTCAATAAACCTATTAACACATGAAAACAGAAAAGATTGCATGACCATTTAACTCCAACAAACACCCGAGGCCTCCCGTGATGTCTCTAATCTACTTAGCCTGTGAGATGTGTGGCAATGACCTTGTCCTGCTCTCTAGCACTGTCACTGTTCCCCAGTCAGGGGGCGAGGAGTGGAGGGGAGCAGTAATGTATTATAGTTTCCTTTCTGGCGGTCTGCTGGTGGTGGTGGGGTGGGGTCTATGGGGGCTCATCACTAAGGAAGGGGTCCTGGGGCTGGGGGCTGGGGCAGGGTCCTGGGGCTGGGGCAGGGACTGGGGACTGGGCCTGGGGACTGGGACTGGGAACTGGGAACTGGGGACTGGGGCTGGGACTGGGACTGGAGCTGGGGACTGGGGCAGGGGACTGGGGATGGGGCTGGAGGAGTTTGGACTGGGTGTGACAAAGCAGAACATTTACTTTGTCAATGACGACACTCTCCTGTCCGAGCCTGGATAGACACAATCCATCAATATCAGGGTGCCAGTCCTCGTAGGTTAGTCTGTCCCCTCGGTGCAACATCTGTCACCTCTTGTTTATGTCAACTCATCATGCTGGATGGGTGACAGAGGCAGGAGGGGAGGTTTTGCTGGGTACTGTTGCAGAAAAAGTTGATGTGGTTCTTTGTCAAATAAACACAATGAAAACATCAGAATGAAGTAATTTGAATATGCTGCTTGTGTCTTTCTGTAACTTTTATCCTGCAGGCATGGTGAGAGACATGGTGAGGGAACATTGGCAGAAAGAGGAACACTGTTATACAGTGTCAGTGTGTGGCACAGTGTGACCTTAACATGGAACCAGTCGAAAAAAGAAACTAGAGCTCTAGTCTTTCTTTTTGTTGGAGTGAGCCACAATGCAGAGAGTCAGATCACGCTCTGTGGGCAAGCTGAGGTTCCCCGGAGATTGTGGTTAAATAACCAGATCCATTCGAATTGATTCTGTGAAATAGTAGCCTTCGGTCAGACGGGATGCGGTGTGTACAGAATGTGTGTGTAGAGAGAGAGAAAGGGGAGAGAGAGATGGATATAAATCCACAATAACCAATTCCATGAGGAGACTAGGCTTTTTGTACACCACAAAAAGAAAAACCAGTGGGATATGCCCAGGTAATCAGACAAAATAAGGCAAGTTTTCAGAGCAGAATGTTCTAGAAAATGCAGAGCAGAACAAAATATACAAGATCTACAATTCCTGGAAACTTTACTTCGCAGAAAAGTTATCACCAAGCCATAAGACTGATAAATAGTTAATAAAATAGTTTAAAAAGTTGCCTTTTGTGAACTAACACTCACTCTTGACTCTTTCCCCCCCTACTAACACTGACACCTGATATGGGGCCGAAACGGTCCCTATAAAAACTGGATGGTCGCCCTAACACACAAGGTCAATTTATTAGACTAGGTTACAACGTGTATTACCTTGAACTTCAAATAGGCCTACCGGTAGTCAATGAAGTAGTCGTAAAAAAATAGCTGTGTAAACTGATTGCTGGTCGCAGTTAAAAAAAAGGTAACGCTCACTATACTTTCAATGCATTTCTCTGAAGGCATTTACTTGCATTTACCCTCAACTAGGCCTACACCCCTGCCGGTAGCCTACCCTCTCAGCCTAGGCAATTTTAAACACATGAATACACACAGAGCAGGTAGCCTACCCTCTCAGCCGAGACAATTTTAAACACATGAATACACACAGAGCAGGTAGCGTACCCTCTCAGCCGAGGCAATTTTAAACACATGAATACACACAGAGCAGGTAGCCTACCCTCTCAGCCTAGGCAATTTTAAACACATGAATACACACAGAGCAGGTAGCCTACCCTCTCAGCCTAGGCAATTTTAAATACATGAATATACACAGAGCAGGTAGCCTACATTCAATATAATGCATGAGTTGAATCAAAACATGTTTTACTCCCTAGTTCATAAGTTGTCCTTTATTCATGCTTGGAGTCTTCACAGATCGTGTGACATAAAACACTATCTTCCTTTCCTTACATTCTGACAGAACACAGTGTGTAGCACAGGAGGGTATGACATCTGAGTTCCCCACAGGTCTGATCCTTTTTACACTGTATATAAATGATATACGGATGACTGTTGACTCTCCAAATCTCCATCTGTATGCTGATGACAATGATTAATTTTATCGCATCTAATATTGAGAAGCCAGTTGGCTTTGATGCTGTTCAAAGGCAACTTTTCCAATTGAAACTTGTGCTTATTGCGATGAAAACTAAATGTATGGTTTTCTCTTCTCTGAAAGTAGACAGATGGAGTCTCTTCCAGATTCTAACTCTAAAATGCCAGCAAATTGATAGGGTCACCTCCTATAAGTATCTTGGGATTTGGTTAGATGAAAAGCTGAATTTGAAACAGCACATTGATAACTTGGCCAAGAAACTGAAGTTGAAATTGGGTTTCTATTTTAGGAACAAATCTTGCTTTTCAATGTCAGTCAGAAAGGATCTTGTACAAAGCACTTTTTTTTGTTTGTTATCAGTGCCGGATTATGGTGATATTGTCTATATTCAGGCCTCAGCAATTACCTATCTGGACACAGTGTATTATGGTGCTTCAAGATTAATTACCAATGCAAGATCACTGACCCATCACTGTGATCTGTATGACATGGTGCAATGGACCTCTCTCTCCACCAGGAGGCTTAAGCACTGGTACACGTTTGTGTACAAAGCATTGATAGGTCAACTCCCTTTGTATCTCTCTGTTCCTTACTGACCAGATCAGTCACTCAATACTGTCTTTGTTCACTGTCGCTGCTCTCCCTGTCTGTTCCTAAGGCTAGAACTGAGATGGCGACATAATATTTTTCCCATAATGCCCCTTCATCCTGGAACATACTTCAGAAATATAAAAGTTAGGGGAGTTGGTGTCCTTGCCTGTTTGTAAGTCTCTGATCAACGCACTGTTTTTGATAGCTGCAGTTGTTTCTAATCTTCAAATGTTTCTGTAACTTGTGAAACTGTCTTTATGTGTATGTTATTTTTTGTAATATTTTATGTATGCTGCTATTTCCCTGTTTTGCCTTCTTGCCAGGTTGCCCTTGCAAAAGAGGTTTTTAACCTCAATGGGTCTTACCGGGATAAATAAAATTGAAAGAAATAAAACATAATGACGTTTATGACAGTGATATTCATAATTATTAAGCATTTAACAATTGAATTAGAACAAAGTGTAACTATGCGTTTGTAACGTTTAATTATGTTTCACTGTGGAAACATTTCTCGAGGGCACACAAATCCACAATAAGGTAGGCCTATGCCACTGCAGAATCGAATGCTTCTAACCAAATGTTAAAACCTCTTCTAACCGAGAGCCACTTAATAGGCATTCTGTCATTAATGTATAGCGAGCCTACTTGTTGGATGAATTGGATGCGCATTGGTGTCGAGCTCTAGGCTAGTTATCTAGTGATATTGTTGACCATCATCAGCTCCAAGAAACAAAATATTGATAGAAAATAATAAAGGTAAATACAGTGCCTTGCAAAAGTATTCATCCCCCTTGGCGTTTTTCCTATTTTGTTCCATTACAACCTGTAATGAAATGGATTTGGCTTTGGATTTCTTAAAAGGAACACAAACAAAATAGTCAACATTTGTGAAGTGAAATGAAAAAACAACTTGTTTCAAAAAATTCTAAAAAATGTAATATGGAAAAGTGGTGTGTACATATGTATTCACCCCCTTTGCTATGAAGCCCCTAAATAAGATCTGGTGCAACCAATTACCTTCAGAAGTCACTTAATTAGTTAAATAAAGTCTGTGTGCAGTGTCACATGATCTTTCACATGATCTCAGTATATATACACCTGTTCTGAAAGGCCCCAGAGTCTGCAACACCACTAAGCAAGAGGCACCACCAAGCAAGCAGCACCATGAAGACCAAGTAGCTCTCCAAACAGGTCAGGGACAAAGTTGTGGAGAAGTACAGATCAGGGTTGGGTTATAAAAAATATCAGAAACTTTGAACATCCCACGGATGAACATCCCATTAAATCCATTATAAAACATGGAAAGAATAGGGCACCACAACAAACCTGCAAAGAGATGGCCGCCCACCAAAACTCACAGACCAGGCAAGGAGGGCATTAATCAGAGAGGCAACAAAGAGACCAAAGATAACCCTGAAGGAGCTGCAAAGCTCCACAGCGGAGATTGGAGTATCTGTCCATAGGAAGACTTTAAGCTGTATACTCCACCAAACTGGGCTTTACGGAAGAGTGCCCAGTAAAAAGCCATTGCTTAAAGAAAGAAATAAGCAAAACACATTTGGTGTTCGTCAAAATGCATGTGGGAGCCTCCCCAAATATATGGAAGAAGGTACTCTGGTCAGATGAGACTAAAATGTAGCTTTTTGGCCATCAAGGAAAATGCTATGTCTGGCGCAAACCCAACACCTCTCATCACCCCGAGAACACCATCTCCAGAATGAAGTATGGTGGTGGCAACATCATGCTGTGGGGATATTTTTCATCGGCAGGGACTGGGAAACTAGTCAGAATTGAAAGAATGATGAATGGCGCTAAATACAGGGAAATTCCTGAGGGAAACCTGTTTCAGTCTTCCAGAGATTTGAGACTGGGACAGGGGTTCACCTTCCAGCAGGACAATGACCCTAAGCATACTGCTACAGCAACACTCAAGTGGTTTAAGGGGAAACATTTAAATGTCTTGGAATGGGCTAGGCAATACCCAGGCCTCAATCCAATTGAGAATCTGTGGTATGATTTAAAGATTGCTGTACACCAACGGAACCCATCCAACTTGGAGGAGCTGGAGCAGTTTGCCTAGAAGAATGGGAAAGAATCCCAGTGGCTAAATGTGCCAAGCTAATAGAGACATACCCCAAGAGACTTGCAGCTGTAATTGCTGCAAAAGGCGGCTCTACTAAGTATTGACTTTGGGGTGGATTGGTTATGCACGCTCAAGTTTTCCGTTTTTTTGTCTTATTTCTTGTTTTTTTTCACAATAAAATATATTTTGCATCCTCAAAGTGGTGGGCATATTGTGTAAATCAGATGATTCAACCCCCCCCCCCCAAAATCTATTTTAATTCCATGTTGTAAGGCTATAAAATAGGAAAAACGGCAAGGGGGAGGAGGGGGGGGGGGGGGGATACTAGTGTAAGCCACTGTAAATGATCTACTACTTCTGGCAATGGATGGCACAGAGAACACCAGTACCCACACACCCGAAAAACAATGCTATAGGCTCTATGAACAGCTGCCTGACAAAAGTAAACAATGATAGATCAACAGTTAATGTATTGTAATAAAGGATTTTTTTTAAATCAAGGATGCATAGCAAACAAATGGCGAAAATTAGGAAGCACAAAGGAAAATCTATGTGTAGAGGCCAAAACTCAGCACTACTGAGCGGACAGTGCCAGCACATAAAAATGAATGGTTTAAACCATAACAGAGGAGGGGTGTTTGTTTTATTTTGAAGCTTTTATGTTCATATTTACCACTGTAAAACATATTTATCACTACATTTGAACCTTTTTGGGATAGGGGGCAGCATTTTCACTTTTGGATGAATAGCGTGCCTAGAGTGAACTGCCTCCTACTCTGTCCCAGATGCTAATATATGCATATTATTATTAGTATTGGATAGAAAACACTCTGGAGTTTCTAAAACTTTTTGAATGATGTCTGTGAGTATAACAGAACTCCTATGGCAGGCGAAAACCTGAGAAAAATCCAACCAGGAAGTGGGACATCTGAGTTTTGTAGTTTTTCAAAGCTTGGCCTACCGAGTACACTTTGAGATATGGATGAGCTTGCACTTCCTAGGGCTTCCACTAGATGTCAACCGCCTTTTGAAACTTGAATGAGGATTCTACTATAAAGGAGGGGCTCATGAGACCTGTTTGTGTCAGTGGTTTGGCATAGAGCCTCGGTCTCATGACGCGCGCTCCCGACAGAGTTACCTCTCATTCCAGTGCCTTTCTGAAGACAAAGGAATTCTCCGGTTGGAACATTATTGATGTTTTATGTTAAAAACATCCTAACGATTGATTCCATACATCGTTTGACATGTTTCTAAAGGACTGTAACGGAACTTTTTGAGTTTTTGTCTGGAGGAAATGCTCGCGCCTCATGAAGATGGATTACTGGGCTGAACACGCTAACAACAAGTGGCTATTTGGACATAAATGATGGAACTTTATGGAACTAATCAGTCATTTATTGTCAAACTGGGATTCCTGGGAGTGCATTCTGATGAAGATCATCAAAGGTAAGTGAATATTTATGGTGTTGTTTCTAACTTTGTTGATTCCAAAATGGTGGTTATTCCTCTGGCTGTTTTGGGTTCTGAGCGCCGTTCTCAGATTATGCTTTTTCCGTAAAGTTTTTTTGAAATCTGACACAGCGGTTGCATTAAGGAGTGGTCTATCTTTAATTCTGTGAATAACACTAGTATCTTTTATCTGCTAAAATCACCAGATGTTTTGGAATCAAAACATTACTGGACGTAAGGTGCCAATGTAAACTGAGATTTTTGGATATAAATATGCACATTATCGAACAAAACATACATGTATTGTGTAACATGATGTCCTATGAGTGTCATCTGATGAAGATCATTAAAGGTTAGTGATTCATTTAATCTATATTTCTGCTTTTTGTAACTCCTATCTTTGGCTGGAAAAATGGCTGTGTTTTTTCAACTTGGCGGTGATCTAACATAATCATATGTTGTGCTTTAGCTGTAAAGCATTTTTGAAATCGGACACGATGGGTGGATTAACAAGATGTTTATCTTTCATTTGCTGTATTGGACTTGTTAATGTGTGAAAGTTACATATTTAAAAAAAATATTTTTGAATTTCGCACACTGCCTTTTCGGCGGAATATTGTCGAGGTGTTCCGCTAGCGGAACCACTGCGCTAGAAACAAATACAATACTGGTAAAATTAGTAGAATTTAGAGACCCCACCAAAATGTGACTTTTGTTGCGTTTAAGGGAGCTAACTTGTTATTCAGGGGAGCTGAGCCCCCCTTTGAAATGCAAACAGATACTTCTAAATATCCCTGTATACAGGTACTATACAGACCTGGCTATTCCTGTGTTTTTCCCTAAACTGAGAGGAGAGGAGGATAGAGGATAAGAAAGGACAGTGAGGGTACAGCACCAGCACCCATCCTCATCTGAACAGATTACTTCTCCCTACAATCTAATTATCCTGCCTGCACTGCTGTACAGCCATCTATAACCTCCCAAATCTACCTCTAATTAACTGAAATGAATGACACCAGTGCCGGCCAAGAAGGCCAGCCACCCTGCTCCACTGCAGATGGGGAACAGGGGAGGGCCGAGGGACAGGGATAGAGGGATGAATACCGAAGAGAGGAAGAGAGAAGAAGGAGATACAAGAGATGGGTAGATGGAATGGTTAGGGAAAGAATGAAAGTGAGGAAGGATAAAACATTTGAAAAAAATAACTTCATAATGAAATTGTGTTTTGGGGATTGTCGACACACATAAGAGATGTAAGGCTATCCTTCCAGAGAACCACAGAGCAACATATCAGACAAGTTGACCAGACAAGTCTACTGAAATAGAAACAAGCACAGCCCATCATATAAACAGGCAGCAGGCAGACTGGATCTTCTGGCAGATGATCAGATTGATAGGGGGATAAACAAACAGGGAGGGCTTGGTGTAAAACAGACTCCTCCACTGCAGATGCTGCAGCAGCCAGCAGCCAGCAGCCAGCAGCATAAGCCTGTCCTGTATGTCCAGTCAGTCACTGATGGCTCTATTAAAACACCCTGCCCTGTGCTCCACAGTCAAACAGTTCTGCTGGCAGGCCAAATAATTAAACCACCACCACTTGCTAGAGGAGTTAATGTACTTTAATTATGAATGAGGAACAGAACAGGTTGTCTGGTCTGGATCAATGGGCTGATGGAGAAGAGAGGCTTCACACCCCGGTCAGGAGGCTAAATTTCCCCCATGACTCTCACCAGCCACTACAAATCAACAGCAACCCCAGCTACATACTGTATCACCAGCTAACACAACTACCCAAGATACAGATCACCAGCTAACACAACTACCCAAGCTACAGATCACCAGCTAAGACAACTATACATCACCCCTTCAAACCTCACCCTAGAGGAGCAATGACCAATGGGTTCAATTGGAGGTAAGAGGAATTTAGCATATAGCTGATGGAAATGGGGTGGGAAAGGGGGACACTTAGTAAGTTATGTAACTGAATGCGTTCAGCAGGACACCGATCCTGTAGAGGTTATATAACTGAATGCGTTCAGGGGGACACCGATCCTGTAGAGGATTTATATAACTGAATGTGTTCAGCAGGACACCGATCCTGTAGAGGTTATATAACTGAATGTGTTCAGCAGGACACCGATCCTGTAGAGGTTATATAACTGAATGTGTTCAGCAGGACACCGATCCTGTAGAGGTTATATAACTGAATGTGTTCAGCAGGACACCGATCCTGTAGAGGTTATATAACTGAATGTGTTCAGCAGGACACCGATCCTGTAGAGGTTATATAACTGAATGTGTTCAGCAGGACACCGATCCTGTAGAGGTTATATAACTGAATGTGTTCAGCAGGACACCGATCCTGTAGAGGTTATATAACTGAATGTGTTCAGCAGGACACCGATCCTGTAGAGGTTATATAACTGAATGTGTTCAGCAGGACACCGATCCTGTAGAGGTTATATAACTGAATGCGTTCAGGGGGAAACCGATCCTGTAGAGGTTATATAACTGAATGTGTTCAGCAGGAAACCGATCCTGTAGAGATTATGTAACTGAATGTGTTCAGGGGGACACCAACCTCTACAGGATCGGTGTCCCCCTGAACGCGTTCAGTTATATTATATAACTGAATGCATTCAATCGAAATGTATTTTCCTCATTTAACCCAACCCCTCAGAATCAGAGAGGTGTGGAGGTACGGAGGGCTTAATCAAATTCCACGTCATCCGAAGTTCTTGTTGGGGGTTAACTGTCTTGCTCAAGTGCAGAACGGCAGATTTTTCCACCTTGCCGGCTCGGGAATTCGAATTAGGAACCTTTCGGATACTGATTCAACTCTCTTATGTATGGTTAGAACGGGGGTGTAGTGGATGGAGGGGTAGCGGATGGTGGAGGAGAGACTAGGAGGGCTCTGACAGCTGCAGTGGCCTTTCAGAAAGCGGGCCCCAGGCTGTGAGGTGATGAGGGCCAGAGGAGAGCCTCTACAGCTCAGCGGGCTCTCATTCACACAAGTAGGGACAGAGGGCCATTGTGCCACCTGCCTGGGTTCCACGGTCACTGCCCTCATTAGACAGCCCACCTACCCGTACCTCTACAGAAATGACATCACACAAAAGAGCTGTCAGTCATCTCCACATCTTCAATCACCCCCCACCTGGGCTATACTCTCTCTGTCACAGAGACCACTGGGCCACCAGAGCCAGAAGAAGAGGACACATTCTGATGCCTTGACTGTCCTAATATGGACATTTTACACACTATGATAAAGATGTAAATCAGTGACCTGTTTCTGGATGATGATGATGATGACAGTGATGATGACGTGAGATGAGAATGATTCATTGCTACTGTCATAATACCCTAACAGGTTATCTCAACAGACTGACATGAACTTCTTTGCTTGCCAACAGGCTTACGATTGCCTCTTTAATATCTTATTCAACCCAAATGTCACCAAAACCCAGCTTTTCAGATGAAATAATAGAATTTACTGTTCTGCTGTACGGCACTTTGCAGTCCCAAAGAAACAATTCTGTATGTGTGTCAGAATCCACGGGCCTCTATATTGTCAGCATCACAAGTCTACCAGGAGAGTGAGAGGCTGTTTGTTCCCTTCTGCTCACTATGTAATGTGCATTATGCAATGCTATCAGACTCATCAATAATGTAGTCAATTAAGAAAGTGTGTCAAATGCATTACAGGTTCTGTTTGTTCTGGCTAATGTTTTCTTCATCTTAAGAGGGGGAATGTTTTAGCCATCAGTAACTTTCTCACCCTCCATTCTCCCTCCCTTCTCCATCCTCCTCTCCCAGCAGCCAGTCAGCCACAACATCTCTCTCTGTTTCAGCCCAGCCCACTCTCCACCCTGCATGGCACACTCTACAGAGTCAGCCTTATTAATTACACACACAGAGGGGAGAGACAGTGAGACTGGGAGGCAGAGGAAGACAATATTCTACATGATTCATTTTCAGGTACAAGACACACTTTCTACTACGCTATCTACACTGGGACATTTTCAGCTTTCAGGAATTGTGTACAGATCCTTGCGACATGGGGCTGTGCATCATCATACTGAAACATGAGATGGCGGCGGATGAATGGCACAACAATGGGCCTCAGGATCTCATCACAGTATCTGTGCATTCAAATTGCCATCGATAAAATGCACTTGTGTTCATTGTCCATAGCTTATAGCCATACCATAACTCCACTGCCACCATGGGGAACTCTGTTCACCAGGTTGACATCAGCAAACTGCTCGCCCGCACGACGCCATACACGCTGTCTGTCATCTGCCCGGTACAGTTGAAACCGGGATTCATCTGTGAACACTTCTCCAGCGCCCACAGTGCCCACTGAAGTCAGTTACAATGCCAAACTGCAGTCAGATCAAGACCCTGGTGTGACCTTATAGTATAATAAGGGCTGTGTTGGTGTGTGACCCTATAGCTGAACTCTCTCCACCCCCTACTCATTCTGCTCCAGAACCACTGTACCCCACCGTACCCCCTGTACCCCAAAACACCCCACAACATCCCTCCCCCTGTACCCCACGACTTCCCCCTGCACCCCTCGACACCCCACGGCATTCCTACGCACCAGCGCCCCCTGTCCTCTGTGTCTGTGTTCCACAGTCTCTGCTGTCAGGTGAGGTTTCATTAGCGATCCACGCTGAGACAGGAACATCTTGCACTTAATGTTTCTTTCCTTTCAACTTCACAGGTCTGTCGACTCCAATTTACTCACAGTGAGGAGGAACCCGCTTTTACAAACCCTGATAACCGTTGTTTGTTTGGCTTATATAACATTTTGCAATGTCAAACAACCTTCACCAGATCCCTCTCTCTCTGCACCTCTCCTCTCCCTTCTTTACCCCATCTCACACTTTCTCACTTTTTTCTCTCACTGCTTCTATTCCCATTTCTCTTTCCACCAAATATATATTGTGGATGCGGACATCTTGTAGCCCCAGTCTCTCGGTTCCTCTTGGCTCTTCCAGCAGCCGCCCCCCCCCCCCCCCCCCCCCCCCCCCCAGTGTGGGCTGCTCCCCCAGGGGGTGGGAGGGTCTGAGTGTCCCCTAGACTTGGAGCAGGTGTGGCCTAGCGCTGACCCACTCTGCACTGAGGAGGAAAGGCTGCCACTGCAGGGCATGAGCCCAATGTCAGGGGACTACTGTAAAATAAAATCTGCATTGACCTTATTTTGCACTGACCCCCCCCCCACCCCCCCACTACACACACTCACACTCACAATTAAATCAGCCTACGTGTGCTTGGCACTGGAGACTCGTCTGCCCCAAACCTGCCTACCCCCTGATTTAATTTCCTCCCCTGCTCTGCTGAGAGTCACTACAGAGCAGAGAGTGACCCTCTGCACCACTCATCTGCAAATAGAGGAGAGCAGAGAGCATCCACAACATACTCTCTTTATGGAGAGATGCGGAGGGAGAGAGGGAGAGAGCAAGAGAGAGAGATATGGAGATAGAGAGAGAGAGAGACGTCAAAAGGCAGGGAGGAAAAGACAGAGAAAGAGGGAGAGGGAAGGAGGAAGGTAGAGAGAGAGAGGGGAGAGAGAGGGGAGAGAGAGAGAGAGGGGGAGAGAGAGGGAGAGAGAGAAAGAGGGAGAGAGAGAGAAAGAGGGAGAGAGAGGGAAGGAGGAAGGTAGAGAGAGGGAGAGAGGGAAGGAGGAAGGTAGAGAGAGGGAGCGAGAGAGAAAGAAGGAGAGAGAGAGAAAGACAGAGAGACATGGAAGGACGGAGGTAGAGAGAGAGGGAAGGAGGAATGTAGAGAGAGAGAGAAAGAGGGAGAGAGGGAAGGAGAGAGAGAGAGAAAGACGGAGAGACATGGAAGGAGGAAGGTAGAGAGAGAGAGCGAGAGATAAAGAAGGAGAGAGAGAGGAAGAGAGAGAGAAAGACGGAGAGACATGGAAGGAGGAAGGTAGAGAGCGAGAGATAAAGAAGGAGAGAGAGAGAAAGAAGTAGAGAGAGAGGAAGACGGAGAGACATGGAAGGAGGAAGGTAGAGAGAGAGAGCGAGAGATAAAGGCAGGGAGGGAGAGGGAAATAAAAAAAACGAATGATAAGAGAGAATGAAAGATAGATACCCTGTGGGTAACATCCTAAACTCTTACACAAACTATTGCACAAAGGAATCACACACACACACACACACACACACACACACACACACACACACACACACACACACACACACACACACACACACACACACACACACACATAGACAAAGACACACCCAGGCTGTTAGCTGCTAATCTCCAGTGTTACTCATGTGTGATATTTTAAACTCTCTACTCATAATGGAAAAGCTCCCTGCAGGCAGAGCCCTCTTGTAGAAAAAACTGCTTCTGATCTTCAACACGGGCTTCTCCCTCTTCAAAGAAATACTTTACCTGGGCTCTGTCTCTGTGTTCAAAAAGTGTCATTATCTCTGATTCCTGAGAGAAAGGGAGGAAAGAAAGAGAGAAGAAGTGAGAGGAGCGTGGAAGGGATGTGAGAGATGATACACAGCTGATCAAATGCGTGCTGAGGACGGGGGAGGAGCAGGAAGGTGCTCTATGATTCCTTCACACACACATTCCTGATCTCAACAACAGCAACAGTGAGCGCTATTACCATCAAGTAGGCATACATAGGTTTTGCTAGGGTGTGACTAGGGTGGGCATTCTAGTTTCTTTATTTCTATGTTTTCTATTACTTAGATTTTTTGCCCAGTGTGGTTCCCAACCAGAGGGAGCTGTTTATCGTTGTCTCTGATTGGGGATCACATATAAGTTGTCATTCTCCTTTTGGTGTTTGTGGGATCTTGTTTTTTGTTAGCTCTGTGAAGCCTGCAGAAGGTGACGTTTGTTATTCTTTTGTTGTTTTGTTTGGTGTTCTGAGTAAATAAAGAATCATGAAGACTTGCCACGCTGTGCTTTGGTCTCCTTCCAGCGACGGACGTTACATAACCCTATCCTGAACCTTAACCCTTACCTTAACCATTCAGAATGAGTGCCTGAACCTTAACCCTTCTCTTCGAAATGTGACGTTTTGAGAAATGGAATGATAGTGAGCAGCAGGAGCAACACAAACACTTTGACATTTGACGTATCAAATCCAACTTCATTTGTCACATGCGCCGAATACAACAAGTGTAGACCTTACAGTGATATGCTTACTTACAAGCTTTTAACCAACAGTGCAGTTTGGAGCAACTTTGAAATGTGACGTTTGGAGGACGTAGATGAATGTCTAGTTCTGCAGTGGGACTGTGAGAGCTGGTTGATACAGGCAAGCAGACAGACCGACATACCAACAGACGGACAGAGTCACACATGCACACGTACAGTACAGTATAGACATATGAGCTGAGAGGATTGACAGCAGAGCTGGCCAGTCTCCAGGTGTCTCAGTGCTCTGTAATATTGTCTTTCCCATAATTCACTCCTTCTCTCCAGGGCTCTGCGGAGCAAACTCAATCACATCCTCCTCGCCCTGCTCACCCTGAAACAAGTGTAAGGCCATGATGAGTGTTTGCCCTACATTTTCCATCCCTCACTTCTGCTCTCTCCCTTTCACTCTGTGTGTGCACGTGTGCGCGTATGTGTGTAAATCGAATGTGTCGGTCTAGGTGTGTGTGCGCGTGTTGTAGGGACATGTGTATTCAGTGGTATAAGGCAGTGTTGTTGTGGTGCATTGTAGGTGACTGACAAGTCCCTGTGTGTATTCTCTGTGCCTTCATGGAAATGATTGTTTAATCGAGATAAATCACATTACTATCCAGAAGAATAAAGACTGACACAGAGGCTGAGGGGAGCAAGGGACACAACCTCCTCTATAAATGAACGCACACACGCACAAACACACACACACACAAACATTTTCCAAGATCTATGAACTATATAAATCAGAGGATGATTTATAGGTTTGAATAGCTTAACCTCATTTAAGAGTCTAAAACTCTAATCTGTATTTCTGGGCAAGTGCATACCCACACGTATGCACACACACAAGTGTACACCCGCAGGCACACACACACACGCGCGCACACACACACACACACACACACACACACACACACACACACACACACACACACTTCCTACTCTGTACATGAAACGTTAATCTGGCTACACCTACGCTCCTCTCTCCAAAAAGCAACGACGGCCCTGTCAATCACGGACATCTGCCGTGACAGCCCGTAACCATGGGAATGGAAGGTCTCCGAGTAGAGGACAAGCACTGGTACATGTGGGTGGGTCGCTTCACAAAGAGAACATCAATCAGCTAACGTTAATCAATCACTATATAACATTTATATTGAGACATATTCATATTTCTATTTGCAGCAGAGCTCTGGAGAATAGAGGTCGAAGAACAACTGATTCCTGCTTATTATTGCATTTACATTCCACTACACAAGTAATTAGATTTATGCATATAATAATGATATACTGAAAGAGAGTGTGCCCTCAAAGTTACTGAATATATTAACACTGGAAGACTGGAGTCACTTGACTGAATATTTGATTATTCAACACAAGACGGGAATGAAGTTATATTTTACTGCTCCATTCTGTTACAATGTGGTCCTCATGGACTTCAGGCCTGACATGCAGTAGGCCAACATCAATACACCAGAGAGGACTGAGAGCTTAAGTAATGCTCTTCCTCCCAATGAACAACAGAGCTTCAGTCAGTGGGATACATCCAGTTCTGACCTGTGACTTTGACATTGAGATGACACTGGTCTGAAATGTAGACTCAGAATGCAACCTGACCTCATTTTGTATTTCTGCATGACACAAACTGACACAGAATGCTGAAATAGAAAACCATATGATGCAGAACACTCTAAATACACTGGTTGTCAATACCAGGGCTAATCTACATAGCAGAGATCAGGTAACTTATAGAGGCAATGTGAGAGAGAAGGATAGAGAGAAGACAGAAAGAAGATATAGAGAGGATAGAGATGATAAAGAGATGATAGAGATGATAGAGAGATGATATAGATGATAGAGAGAGGATAGAGATGATAGAGATGATAGAGAGAGGATAGAGATGATAGAGAGATGATAGAGATGATAGAGAGAGGATAGAGATGATAGAGATGATAGAGAGAGGATAGAGATGATAGAGAGAGGATAGAGATGATAGAGAGAGGATAGAGATGATAGAGAGAGGATAGAGAGAAGATGGAGGATAGAGAGAGGATAGAGATGATAGAGAGAGGATGGAGAGAAGATGGAGGTTAGAGAGAGGATAGAGAGAAGATGGAGGATAGAGAGAGCATAGAGAGAAGATGGAGGATAGAGAGAGGATAGAGAGAAGATGGAGGATAGAGAGAGGATAGAGATGATAGAGAGAGGATAAAGAGAAGATGGAGGATAGAGGATAGAGATGATAGAGAGAGGATAGAGGATAGAGATGATAGAGAGACGATAGAGGATAGAGATGATAGATAGAGGATATAGACGATAGAGAGAGGATAGAGATTATAGAGAGAGAATATAAAGGATAGAGAGAGAAAAGAAAAGATAGAGAGAGGACATAGAGAACATAGAGGGAAGATATGGGACAACAGTGCAGATGGTAGGTGGGCGTGCTGCACATTGACTCACCCAAAACCTGTCTGACAAAACACACACCTTCCTCTATACCAGCACCATGTTCTCATAGTATTATTTAGATACACAAAGAAGTATACAAACACCCTGACACTCACAAATTCACACACAGGGGTAAAATTGTGATTTGTAGATGGTGGAACTGTCACATAAATGGGCTGCTTTCCCATGACATTCCTTACAACATTCCTTACAACATCCTTACAACACTTTGTTTCTCCTTGAATGTACCGGTAACTCAAGACAGACCCTAACACACACAACACACACAGATTCTCACAATCCTGCATTTGCTGAAAGTAGGCATATCCATAACACACTGCATACTGCACACTATCTTTGTTCTGCTGCCTACTCCAGAAACACGCTGTATTCAGCAACACTGACTCAGCCTGCTGGTACATATGTATTTCAGTTCATGAGATTCACCCCTACAGCAATTAGTGTGTTCCAATAATCTGCTTGACGCTCGAATGACAGACTTTAGCAGCAATGCTTAAAGGTTAGGCAGAAAATAATATTCGATATGTCACATAAACAAACGGCTCAATGCCCAGAAAGAAAACCCACAGGGAGGAGAGGAGGAGAGGAGGCTGAGGGAAAATCACATGACAGCCACGATGCTCTTTCTGATTGAAGACAAAGAGTAGAGCCCAAATATAGCTGGGTGTGTATGATGAGGAGTACCAAAGGCATCCCACCCACAAATGTACTGGGAGGCTGCTGCTGCAATCACTCTCATTGTATTAATTATGAAGAGGTTAAAGTGGGGCAGATACAAAGTGAGTTAAAGAGAGAGAGAGAGAGAGAGAGCGAGAGACAGAGAGAGACAGAGAGAACATCCCTCAACACGGTGACACCATACACATGGATGCAAAGAGAGGGAGATACTGTAGCTAGAGGCCAAAACTCAGTGACAAGGAATATGATGAAGCAATTAAACAGTGACCTTGAAGATACACTGTTGTGTAAACTGTAGGCAGGAATGGAAACCACCATGGCAACCCTTATAGTACAGTACAGTATGATTAATCCCAAAAGACATCTGTCTTCCCTACGACATTAAGACGTATGTGTATAAATCCAACATTTACATTAGCTTTGGCACTTGTTTTCCAAAACAAAATCTTGAGTCAAGAGCATGGACACCTGCTCTGTTCATGACATAGACTGACCTGGTGAATCCAGGTGAAAGCTATTATCCCTCATTGATGTCACTTGTTAAATCAGACTAGATGAAGGGTAGGAGACAGGTTAAGTGCCTTTGAACTGGATATGGTAGTACAGTAGGTGCCAGGCACACCGGTTTGTGTCAAGAACTGCAACCCTGCTGGGTTTTTCAAACTCAACAGTTTCCCGTGTGTATCAAGAAGGGTCCATCACCAGGACATCCAGCCAACTTGACACAACTGTGGGAAGCTTTGGAGTCAACATGGGCCAGCATCCCTGTGGAACGCTTTTGACAACCTGTAGAGTCCATGCTTTGACGAATTGAGGCTGTTCTGCAGGCAAAAAGTGCGGTGGGTGCAACTCAATATTAGGAAGGTGTTTTTAATGTTTTGAACACTCAGTGTAAATGTAAATGTTGGAATACAAGAGAACATTTTAGGAAGGAATTTTAAAAAAACAGCAAGTTTTTGATAAAAGACTGCGTCTATTTGAATGGAGATATCAGAGAGGGCAGTTAAAACACCTTGAGGAGATGCAGACAAGAAATCCTCAACAGTTTTGGAGCCAAATAAACAAGTTAGGTCCAAAACTACATAAGAAAATTCCAATGGAAGTGTCACGCCATGACCATAGAGAGCTTTTTAATCTCTATGTTGGTTAGGTCGGGGTGTGACTAGGGTGGGGAATCTAGGTGATTTATACATCTATGTTGGTTAGGTCGGGGTGTGACTAGGGTGGGGAATCTAGGTGATTTATACATCTATGTTGGCCTGGTATGGTTCCCAATCAGAGGCAGCTGTTTATCATTGGGGGATCATATTTAGGCAGCCATTTACCCTTTGTGCTTTGTGGGATCTTGACTATGGATAGTTGCCTTGTTAGCACTATTGTTAGCTTCACGTTTCGTTTGAGATTTATTGTTTTGCTGTGAGTTTCACTTAGTAATAAAAAATGTGGAACCCAGATCACGCTGCGCTTTAGTCCACTTATTATAACGATTGAGACAGTAAGGAAAGAGCGGGGGTGGCTGAATTCTGAACTCGGATTTAAATTATACTCATCCAACAGTAGGCTAATTACCTGCACGTTTCATTGATTTCCAGAAAGCTTTTGATTTTGTAAACAGGGATACTTTAGCCTATAGTTTAATAAAAACCTCTATGAACGCAGAGGCAATATCCCTGATCTTACCTGTTTCAATACGCAGAGGCAATATCCCTGATCTTACCTGTTTCAATACGCAGAGGCAATATCCCTGATCTTACCTGTTTCAATACGCAGAGGCAATATCCCTGATCTTACCTGTTTCAATACGCAGAGGCAATATCCCTGATCTTACCTGTTTCAATACGCAGAGGCAATATCCCTGATCTTACCTGTTTCAATACGCAGAGGCAATATCCCTGATCTTACCTGTTTCAATACGCAGAGGCAATATCCCTGATCTTACCTGTTTCAATACGCAGAGGCAATATCCCTGATCTTACCTGTTTCAATACGCAGAGGCAATATCCCTGATCTTACCTGTTTCAATACGCAGAGGCAATATCCCTGATCTTACCTGTTTCAATACGCAGAGGCAATATCCCTGATCTTACCTGTTTCAATACGCAGAGGCAATATCCCTGATCTTACCTGTTTCAATACGCAGAGGCAATATCCCTGATCTTACCTGTTTCAATACGCAGAGGCAATATCCCTGATCTTACCTGTTTCAATACGCAGAGGCAATATCCCTGATCTTACCTGTTTCAATACGCAGAGGCAATATCCCTGATCTTACCTGTTTCAATACGCAGAGGCAATATCCCTGATCTTACCTGTTTCAATACGCAGAGGCAATATCCCTGATCTTACCTGTTTCAATACGCAGAGGCAATATCCCTGATCTTACCTGTTTCAATACGCAGAGGCAATATCCCTGATCTTACCTGTTTCAATACGCAGAGGCAATATCCCTGATCTTACCTGTTTCAATACGCAGAGGCAATATCCCTGATCTTACCTGTTTCAATACGCAGAGGCAATATCCCTGATCTTACCTGTTTCAATACGCAGAGGCAATATCCCTGATCTTACCTGTTTCAATACGCAGAGGCAATATCCCTGATCTTACCTGTTTCAATACGCAGAGGCAATATCCCTGATCTTACCTGTTTCAATACGCAGAGGCAATATCCCTGATCTTACCTGTTTCAATACGCAGAGGCAATATCCCTGATCTTACCTGTTTCAATACGCAGAGGCAATATCCCTGATCTTACCTGTTTCAATACGCAGAGGCAATATCACTGATCTTACCTGTTTCAATACGCAGAGGCAATATCCCTGATCTTACCTGTTTCAATACGCAGAGGCAATATCCCTGATCTTACCTGTTTCAATACGCAGAGGCAATATCCCTGATCTTACCTGTTTCAATACGCAGAGGCAATATCCCTGATCTTACCTGTTTCAATACGCAGAGGCAATATCCCTGATCTCACCTGTTTCAATACGCAGAGGCAATATCCCTGATCTTACCTGTTTCAATACGCAGAGGCAATATCCCTGATCTTACCTGTTTCAATACGCAGAGGCAATATCCCTGATCTTACCTGTTTCAATACGCAGAGGCAATATCCCTGATCTTACCTGTTTCAATACGCAGAGGCAATATCACTGATCTTACCTGTTTCAATACGCAGAGGCAATATCCCTGATCTTACCTGTTTCAATACGCAGAGGCAATATCCCTGATCTTACCTGTTTCAATACGCAGAGGCAATATCACTGATCTTACCTGTTTCAATATGCAGAGGCAATATTCCTGATCTTACCTGTTTCAATACGCAGAGGCAATATTCCTCATCTTACCTGTTTCAATACGCAGAGGCAATATTCCTGCTCTTACTTGTTTCAATACGCAGAGGCAATATCCCTGATCTTACCTGTTTCAATACGCAGAGGCAATATTCCTGATCTTACCTGTTTCAATACGCAGAGGCAATATCACTGATCTTACCTGTTTCAATACGCAGAGGCAATATTCCTCATCTTACCTGTTTCAATACGCAGAGGCAATATCCCTGATCTTACCTGTTTCAATACGCAGAGGCAATATTCCTGATCTTACTTGTTTCAATACGCAGAGGCAATATTCCTGATCTTACTTGTTTCAATACGCCTATGAAATATCCCTGATCTTACTTATTTCAATACGCAGATGAAATATCCCTGATCTTACATGTGCACATAGCTTTTTAGGTGGGTTATATATATAAAATAACTCTCACACACAAATTCACTCTTAATCAAACAGGTTCTCAATTTGGGATTGTGATTATTCTTCTCCACCCATTTTTCTTCATATTGCCCAAATGTCCCTAAAAAGTTCATAACTGTGCACTCTCCTCCAACAATAGCATGGTATTCTTTCACTGTCTCCCACATGAATCTCCTCTTTGTGTCAGACTGGGTTCAAATGCCTTATGTTTCATGTTTCTGTATTTATAATTGTTGTTTGGATAACCTTATTTACTATTTATTAGGTATTCATTTTTATTCAATTTTTTATTTGATTTATTTGATTTATTTTTCACTCTTTATGTGATGCACACTGCAGAGAATACCGGAAGGAGAATTATCACAGTGAATTAATGTAATGTTTGTTTATGTGTCAATTAATCCCATAAGGGATGGGTTGCCAACTGACGATTTGAAACGAAAATGTAATTCATTCATTCATTGTCTTTCCCACAGTATCTCCCAAAGTGTCTCCAGCCTGGCTCTTTGAGACTCCAGCCTCCAGCCCTGTCTCTAAATCAGTCTCTTAGCCTGGCCTGCTCCTCCTCTCCTCCTTCAACCTGCTGACACACATTATTAATGTGCCTCATTTACTCTAACCTGTCTATGGCCCCCAGCCCTGGGTCTCCGGTCTTCCTCCCGTCCCCCTTTCCCTCCTGTCCCCCTCACCCTCCCCCAGGCAGGTGTGGCCAGGTCATCCAGACGGTCATTAATGCACAGCCAGCCTCCCAGAACCACACACTGTGGAGAAAGTAGAGCCATGACAGCCGCTGAACTGGACCTGGGGCCAGCAGGGGGTCTCCCGTCTCCTCCCTCGCTCTCGTTCCCTTTCTATTTCTCTCTCGTTCCCTCTCTCCCTCGCTCTCGTTCCCTCTCTCCTCCGCTCTCGTTCCCTCTCTCCCTCGCTCTCGTTCCCTTTCTGTTTCTCTCTCGTTCCCTCTCTGTCTCGCTCTCGTTCCCTCTCTCCCTCGCTCTCGTTCCCTCTCTCCCTCGCTCTCGTTCCCTTTCTATTTCTCTCTCGTTCCCTCTCTCCCTCGCTCTCGTTCCCTCTCCCTCGCTCTCGTTCCCTCTCTCCCTCGCTCTCGTTCCCTTTCTATTTCTCTCTCGTTTCCTCTCTGTCTCTCTCTTGTTCCCTCTCGTTCCCTCTCGTTCACTCTCATTCCCTCTCGTTCACTCTCTCGTTCCCTCTCTGTCTCTCTCTCGTTCCCTCTCGTTCACTCTCTCGTTCCCCCTCTGTCTCTCTCTCGTTCTTTCTCGTTCCCTCTCGTTCACTCTCTCGTTTTCTTTGTCTCTCTCTCGTTCCCTCTCGTTCTCTCTCGTTTTCTCTGTCTCTCTCTCGTTCTCTCTCGTTCCCTCGTTCACTCTCTCGTTTTCTGTCTCTCTCTCGTTCCCTCTCGTTCACTCTCGTTTTCTGTGTCTCTCTCTCGTTCCCTCTCGTTCCCTCTCGTTCTCTCTCTCTCTCTCTCTCTCTCTCTCTCTCTCTCTCTCTCTCTCTGCACATTTGACTGGACTTGGCTGATCTAGCGACCCATTCCACCCTCTCAATCTGTTCTATTGAGCCCACTCTATTGAGCCCACAGACACAGCCACAGCCACTGACACAACTAATTCCATAGAGAAATATCAAGATTCTGGAATAACAGTACACGATTGATTATATAACAGTATCACATTCTCCATAACCAACTTACAAACCCCTAGTAGCAAAATGATAGAGATCATAAGAGAGGAAGCCCGGGCAAACTTCTGTCTATGTGAAAGATGACTGTGTGTAAGATAGCATGTGGAGTATAGGCCGTGCATCCAAGGAGTGTGAGTAAGATTCCTGCATTTGGCATTGCACCGGGATGGAACCTCACACCAACACCGGTGCCATACGTCACCCCTTCATGGTAACTGTTCACGGTGCTCCACCAGGCAGGTGAGTCATGATGTCTGGTATCCAGGCCAAGACTGCCCTCCTGTAGCCCCTAGGAACTGACTGAGCGGCCGAGGCTAGGCCGCAGTAATTAGAGACTACAGGAGGGGACACTGTGGATGACTGCAGAGGATGGAGCTGCCTGCAGTGGGCCTCTCCTGCAGAGACGAGCTGAGCTGCCATCTGTTGATCTCCCATCATCTCTCTCTCTCTCTTCACCTCTCATTATCCCCCCCTCTCTCCCTCTCTTTCTCTCTGCCTGTCTTTCTCAGTACTCTCTCTCATACTTGTTCTCGTTCTCTCTCTCTACCTCTGTCTTTCCTCCTCCTCTTTCTCTAAATTCAATTTCAAATTAAAGGCTTCATTGGCATGGGAAACATACATTAACATTGCCAAAGCAAGTGAAGTAGATAATAAACAAAAGTTAAATGAACAATTCAAATTAATGGTACGCATTACACTCACAAAAGTTCCAAAATAATGAAGACATTTCAAAAGTAATATTTTGTGCAAATAAAAAAGGGAAAATAAATAAACATAAATATGGGTTGTATTTACAATGGTGTTTGTTCTTCACTAGTTGCCCTTTTCTTGTGGCAACAGGTCACAAATCTTGCTGCTGTGATGGCACACCGTGGTATTTCACCCAAATACATGTGGGAGTTTTTTAAAATTGGGTTTGTTTTCAAATACTTTGTGGGTCTGTGTAATCTGAGGGAAATATGTGTCTCAAATATGGTCATGCATTTGTCAGGAGGTTAGGAAGTGAAGCTCAGTTTTCACCTCATTTTGTGGACAGTGTGCACATAGCCTGTCTTCTCTTGAGAGCCAGGTCTGCTTATGGCTGCCTTTCTCAATAGCAAGGCTCACTGAGTCTGTACTGTACATAGTCAAAGCTTTCCTTAAGTTTGGATCAGTCACGATGGTCAGGTATTCTGCCACTGTGTACTCTCTGTTTACTCTCTGTTTATTCTTTCCAATGTGTCAAGTAAAATATATTTTTGTTTTCTCATGATTTGGTTGGGTCTAATTGAGTTGTTGTCCTGGGCTCTGTGGGGTGTGTTTGTGTTTGTGAATAGAGCTCCAGGACCAGCTTGCTTAGGAGACTCTTCTCAAGGTTCATCTCTCTGTAGGTGATGACTTTGTTATGGAAGGTTTGGGAATTGCTTCCTTTTAGGTGGTTGTTGATTTTAACTGAACTTTTCTGGATTTTGATAATTAGCGGGTATTGGCTTAATTCTGCTCGGCGTGCATTTTTTTGTGTTTTATGTTGTCCACTGAGGATATTTTTGAACAATTCCGCATGCAGTCTCAATTTGGTGTTGACCTCAAAACCACAAAGGGCAATGGGTTCTATAATTGATTCAAGTATATTTAGCCAAATCCAAATTGGTATGTCAAGTGCTGCAGACTGTTCTAGTGCCCTCACCATTTTGTTGATATACAGTTGAAGTCAGAAGTTTACATACACTTAGGTTGGAGTCATTAAAAATTGTTTTTCAACCACTCCACAAATTTCTTGTTAACAAACTATCGTTTTGGCAAGTCGGTTAGGACATCTACTTTGTGCATGACACAAGTGATTTTTCCAACAATTGTTTACAGACAGATTATTTAACTTATAATTCCCTGTATCACAATTCCATTGGGTAAGAATTTTACATACACCACGTTGACTGTGCTTTTAAACAGCTTGGAAAATTCCTGAAAATGATATCATGGCGTATGAAGCTTCTGATAGGTTAATTGGCATCATTTGAGTCAATTGGAGGTGTACCTGTGGATGCATTTCAAGGTCTACCTTCAAACTCAGTGCCTCTTTGCTTGATTTTCCCTCTTTGCTTGTGGGAAAATCAAAAGAAATCAGCCAGGACCTCAGAAAACAAATTGTAGACCTCCACAAGTCTGGTTCATCCTTGGGAGCAATTTCCAAACACCTGAAGGTACCACGTTCATCTGTACAAACAATAGTACGCAAATATAAACACCATGGGACCACGTAGCTGTCATACCACTCAGGAAGGAGACGCGTTCTCTCTCCTAGAGATGAACTTACTTTGGTGCGGAAAGTGCAAATCAATCCCAGAACAACAGCAAAGGACCTTGTGAAGATTCTGGAGGAAACAGGTACAAAAGTATCTGTATCCACAGTAAAACGTGTCCTATATCGAAATAACCTGAACGGCCGCTCAGCAAGGAAGAAGCCACTGCTCCGAAACCGCCATTAAAAAAAACAGACTACAATTTGCAACTGCACATGGGGACAAAGATCGTACTTTTTGGAGAAATGTCCTTTGGTCTGATGAAACAAAAATAGAACTGTTTGGCCATAATGACCATTATTTTGTTTGGAGGAAAAAGGGGGAGGCTCGCAAGCCGAAGAACGCCATAGCAACCGTGAAGCACGAGGGTGGCAGCATCATGTTGTGGGGGTGGTTTGCTGCAGGAGGGACTGCAGCAAAATAGATGGCATTATGAGAAAGGAAAATTATGTGGATATATGGAAGCAACATCTCAAGACATCAGTCAGGAAGTTAAAGCTTGGTCGCAAATGGGTCTTTCAAATAGACAATGACCCCAAGCAAAATGGCTTAAGGACAACAAAGTCAATGCTTAATCCTATAGACAATTTGTGGGCAGAACTGAAAAAGCGTGTGCGAACAAGGAGGCCTACAAACCTGACTCAGTTACACCAGCTCTGTCAGGTGGAATGGGCCAAAATTCAACCCAAGCTTGTGGAAGGCTACCTGAAACGTTTGACCCAAGTTAAAGAATTTAAAGGCAATGCTATCAAATACTAATTGAGTGTATGTAAACTTCTGACCCACTGGGAATGTGATGAAAGAAATAAAAGCTGAAATAAATCATTCTCTCAACTATTATTCTGACATTTCACATTCTTAAAATAAAGTGGTGATTTTAATTGACCTAAGACAGGGAATGTGTACTAGGATAAATGTCAGGAATTGTGAAAAACTGAGTTTAAATGTAATTGGCTAAGGTGTATGTAAACTTCCGATGTCAACTGTATATTTTGAAGAGGGTGGGGCTTAAGCTGCATCTCTGTCTCACACCACAGCCCTGTGAAAATAACTGTGGTTGTTTTTTTGCCAATTTTAACCGCAAAGTTGTTGTTTGTGTACATGGATTTTATAATATTGTATGTTTTTCCCCCAACACCACTTTCCATCAATTCGTATAGCAGACCCTCATGCCAAATTAAGTCAAAAGCTTTTTTTTTATCAACAAAGCATCTATCTCCCTCTGTCTATCTCTTTCTGAAAGAGGGCCGGGGTGACCCTGTTCTTCCTCAGCTTCTCTCTACAACTACTCTACTCTCCTCTTCTCCGGGCTCCATCACATCTGTGTAAATACAGGGAGGAATTCCAATGCTGCCACAACTAAGAGATATGCCATTATTCAGAAACATGCTACAGGGTTACAGTGAGAAAATATCAATGTGTTTATAGTAACTCTTTTCTATTTCAATGACTAAGTGCAAATGCATGTAGGTATACAATATATCTGTGTGTGTGGAGATGCATTTGTATTTCTTGGACACTGGGCCTGTGGATTAGTGTGGCAAGAGGATTAGCTATGAATACCATATCTCACTTACAATGGTGTCTGTCAGTTCTCATTAGCGATGTTCTTCAGTTGTACGCTCTGCTGAGATCCAGTGAGGGGATGCTCAGTACTGTTCTCTCTCACCAGACTAACGTACTCCTGCCTGTGGAACCATGATCGGTGCTTAGCAGCCCTACGCTACACAGCATCAGACATAAAGAGGGCTAATGGGAGAGGTGACAGATAAGCTTAGAGCCACTGGGACTGATTAAAGAGCTAGTCATACTTGGAATTGTGGGCTAGCTATGAGATAAACATATCATGAACGAATGGGATGAGAGGGCATTGGCCTATGTGCTCCTGCTGCAGTGCTCAATTTAATTGACTGATACCTTCAGTTTTTTACAAGCTTAACTTGGTTTTAACAAAAGCAGCATGGGCTGCATTTATCAACACTGACTGTTCCCCCCAACCTGTGACTTCCTACTTACCATCCCAGACAGTCTGTTGCAGCAGTGACATGACTGAAGATGACCTGAGGGCTCCCACCCCTCCCTCCAGTGTGTGTGGGCACAGACCAGCCCAAACGGACCATCAGTGCAGCAGGTGCCTCCAGTAGGCTTTGATGTGGCTCTGGAGGCCCGGCTCTCCCCCATTAGGCTCACCGGAACCCATGTCAGGGTTGGGGATGAGGAGGCTTGCTCGCCGCCTGCCGGACTCATTATGGACCAGTCAGCAATTACTGTCTCCCCTGGATAAATGGACTGCACTGGACCCAGCCCCCCCCCCCCCCCATCAAGCCCCTCCACTGGCTCTATAGACCAGGAGAGACCCAGCCACCCCTCTCTGCACTCTGCCCCCTGCCCCTGAGTGAGTGATGTCTAATATTAAGGAAGTCTCGAGGTATTGCTTGTCTGAGGTAGAGTACCTAATGATAAGCTGTAGACCACACCACCCACAAAGAGAGTTTCATCTATATTTTTCGTAGCTGTCTATTTACCACCACAAACCGATGCTGGCACTAAGACCGCACTCAACAAGCTGTATAAGGCCATAAGCAGAAAATAACATTCTAAGCCAGAAGTGGCCGGAGACTTTATGACAGGCAAACTTAAATCCGTTTTACTTAATTTCTAACAGCATGTCACATGTGCAACCAGAGGGGAAAAAAACTCTAGACCACCTGTACTCCACACACAGAGACACGTACAAAGCTCTCTGGCATTGATGAGTATACCGCCTCAGTCACCGGCTTCATCAATAAGTGCATAGACGACATTGTCCCCACAGTGTCTGAACGTACATATCCCAACCAGAAGCCATGGATTACAGAAAACATCCACACCGAGCTAAAGGCTACAGCTGCTGCTTTCAAATTCCACTATGCCCTCAGACAAACCATCAAACGGGCAAAGCGTCAATACAGGACTAAGACTGAATCCTACTACACTGATGCTGACACTCGACGGATGTGGCAGGGCTTGCAAACTATTACGGACTACAAAGGGAAACCCAGCCGCGAGCTGCCTAGTGATGCGAGCCTACCAGACAAGCTAAATGCCTTTTATGCTTGCTTCTAGGCAAGTAACACCGAAGCATGCATGAGAGCATCCGCTGTGTGATCACGCTCCTTGTAGCCGATGTGAGCAACACCTTTAAACAGGTCAACATTCTCAAGGCTGCGGGGCCAGATGGATTACAAGGACCTGTACTCAGAGTATGCGCAGACCAACTGGCAAGTGTCGTCACTGACATTTTCAACCTCTCCCTGACTGAGTATGTAATACATACATGTTTCAAGCAGACCAACAGTCCCCGTGTCCAAGAAAGTGAAGGTAAACCTGCCTAAATGATTGCCGCCTGCAGCACTCACATTGGTAGCCATAAAGTGCATTTTTAAAGCTGGTCATGGCTCAACATCAATAGTACCCGCAAAATACCAGTCTCAACGTCAACAGTGAAGATGCAATTCCAGGATGCTGGCCTTCTAGGCAGAGTTCCTCTGTCCAGTGCCTGTGTTTTGTTGCCCATCTTAATCTTTTATTTTTAATTGGCCAGTCTGAGATATGTTTTTTTCTTTGCAACTCTGCCTAGAAGGCCAGCATCCCGGAGTCACCTCTTCACCGTTGATATTGAGACTGGTGTTTTGCGGATACTATTTGATGAAGCTGCCAGTTGAGGACTTGTGAGGCGTCTGTTTCTCAAACTAGACACTCTAATGTACTTGTTCTCTTGCTCAGTTGGGCACCGGGGCCTCCCACTTCTATTTCTATTCTGGTTAGATCCAGTTTGCACTGTTCTGTGAAGGGAGTAGTACACAGGGTTGTACTACATCTTCAGTTTCTTGACATTTTCTCACATGGAATAGCCATTTCTCAGAACAAGAATAGACTGACGAGTTTTAGAAGAAAGTTCTTTGTTTCTGGCCATTTTGAGCCTGTAATCGAACCCACAAATGCTGATGCTCCAGATACTCAACTAGTCTAAAGAAGTCCAATTGACTCAAATGATGACAGTTAGCCTATCAGAAGCTTCCAAAGCCATGACAAAATTTTCTGGAATTTTCCAAGCTGTTTAAAGGTAGAGTCAACTTAGTGTATGTAAACTTCTGACCCACTGGAATTGTGATACAGTGAATTATAAATTAAATAAAATGTCTGTAAACAATTGATGGAAAAATCACTTGTGTCATGCACAAAGTAGATGTCCTAACCGACTTGCCAAAACTATAGTTTGTTAACAATACATTTGTGTATGTATATACTGTATATACTGTATGTATGTACTGAACAAAAATCTAAACGGAAATATGTAAAGTGTTTCATGAGCAGAAATAAAATATCCCAGAAATGTTCCATGTACACACAAAAATAGTATTTTTCTCATATTTTGTTCACCAATGTGTTTACATCCCTGTTTGTGAGTATTTCTCCTTTGCCAAGATAATCCATCCACCTGACAGGTGTTGCATATCAATTAGCTGGTTAAACAGCATGATCTTTACACAGAAGCAACTTGCGCCAGGGACAATAAAAGGCCACTCTAAAATGGGCAGTTTTGTCACACAACACAATGCACCATATGTTTTGAGGGAGCGTGCAATTGGCATGTTGACAGCAGGAATGTCCACCAGAGCGGTTGCCAGACAATTGAATGTTCATTTCTCTACCATAAGCCAACTCCAATGTCGTTTTTAGAAAATCGGCATTTCATCCAATCGGCCTCACATCCACAGACCTCGTGTAACCGGGACCCAGGACCTCCACATCCGGCTTCTGCGGAATCGTCTCAGGGAAGCTCATCTGCATGCTCGTTGTCCTCAGCAGGGTCTTGACCTGACCGCAGTTCAGCTCACATTCGATGGCTACTGGCATGCTGGAGAAGTGTGCTCTCCACGGATGAATCCCGGTTTCAACTGTACCGTGTATGGCATTGTATGGGCAGGCGGTTTGCTGATGTCAATGTTGTGAACAGAGTCCCCGATGGTGACGGTGGGGTTATGGAATGGGCGGGCATAAGCTACGGACAATGAACACAATTGCATTTGATCAATAGCAATTTGAATGCACAGTGATACCGTGATGATATCCCGAGGCCCATTGTTGTGCCATCCATCCGCCACCATCATCTCATGTTTCAGCATAATAATGCACTGCCTCATATCGCAAGGATCTGTACACAATTCCTGGAAGCTAAAAATGTCCCATTTCTTCCATGGCCTGCATACTCACCAGACATGTGACTCATTGACCATATTTAGGATGCTCTGGATCAACGTGTACAACAGAATGCTCTAGTTCCCGCCAATATCTATCAACTTCGCACAGCCATTGAAGAGGAGTGGGACAACATTCCACAGGCCACAATCAACAGCCTGATCAACTCTTTGCAAAGGAGATGTCGTGCTGCGTGAGGCAAATGGTCACACCAGATACTGACTGGTTTTCTGATCCACGCCCCTACTTCTTTTTTTTAGGTATTGGTGACCAACAGATGCATATCTGCATTCCTTTTCATGTGAAATCCATAGATTAGGGCCTAATGAATTTATTTCCATTGACTGATTTCTTTATATGAACTGAACCCCAGTAAAATCTTTGAAATTGTTGCATTTATAATTTTGTTCCGTGTATTTAAAGACATTGTACCATTCTTTATATAATGCTCAGCCCTGCTAAAGTAGTTCACTCTCACTACAGAGTATGTTGTCCATTAAATTCATTTTCTCTGGCTCTTTTGATATCAGAATCAGAATTAATAATAACAAGGTTTGTGGTAGTTTGAACGGTTTTGATCCACCTTAGGCCAGGAGTGTTAAATTAACATGACCTGACAACAAAAACACAGCCCTATAGTCATAGCTTCCCTTTTCATCTGTGCTATCTATTATAATAATATTTTTCCATAGCCTACGAATAGGACCCAGAGTTTTACTAGACCAGGTCTTGAGAACTGGAAATTCTCCAGGCCCAAGAAAAGACACGTACACATTTTTCCACACGACTTTTGAACCTGTGCACCTCAAGTTCAATCCATGAAATATTGGAAGTTGGAAAAAGTATTCAACAGGGATAGAATAATTGTCCTATAAATCTTGCCTACGGTCCAGTAGTCGTGAACTGAGTGGTCTGAGTTCCATAATGATTCACATAGGCTAGGTGTCCCATATTATTGCACAACGTTAGCTTAATATGATCCACTATTATTAGAGACCCTCAGGAACAACTACTACACGGATGTGACAGAGGAAAGAAAGGTAAACGGAACGGAATAATGCTAAATGTAGACTAGAAATAGAAGAAAACTAACACTAAAGTGACAGCTATACATTATGTGGGTACTACTGATGGTGGCTCCTGATAGTGGTTAATATTTAACATCATACAAATTGTCAAATAAAAAGTGTCACAGATCCCTCTGGAACTTTCATTGAGCACACCTGGCCTCTATTCCCACTGATTGTATTTGAATATATGTGCCCTTTGTTCACCATGGTTGTAATGGCTTCGTTGGTGGTAGGAAGAGTAGACCAAAGCGCAGTGTAGAAAGTGTTCATGATTATTTTATTCAATAAACTCTCAAACAAAAAACAAAAGTGCACAGATCTGTCAGGCTAAGGCACTTAACAGAAAACAAGATTCCACAACCTAAAAGGGCTGTCTAAGTATAATCCCCAATCAGAGACAACGATTGACAGGTGCCTCTGATTGGGAACCAACCACACAAAGAAACAGAAAACATAGAATTTCCCACCCGAGTCACACCCTGACCTAACCAAACATAGAGAATAATAAGGATCTCTAAGGTCAGGGCATGACAATGGTGCTGTCGATTATTGTTACTATGTCCGTTGTTGCATGTGAATACCTGTGCTGTGTGTTTTGGGCTTTCGTGCCCTTGTGGATTGCGCACATGATTACGGGTCTTGTCCCATGCGATAGTCATTGTGCGCTAGTGTAATTTATTCAAGGTATTCCTCGCTCTTTTGTTTGGGTTTCAACCCTGTGTTTTGTTATGTGTTTGTTTGGTCTTCTACTCCGTGC
The DNA here is from genome assembly GCF_057628025.1 of Oncorhynchus mykiss. NCBI lineage: Eukaryota > Metazoa > Chordata > Actinopteri > Salmoniformes > Salmonidae > Oncorhynchus > Oncorhynchus mykiss. The sequence continues at coordinate 68,699,296 of NC_143023.1, read as the reverse complement.
GCTTACACGGCACGCCGTGTAATTTACAGAATTATTCACACCCCGGAATCACCTTTGGCAGTGATTACAGTTATGAGTCTTTCTGGGTAAGTCTCTAAGAGATTTGCACACCTTGATTGTACAATATTTGCACATTATTCTTTTAAAAATTCTTCAAGCTCTGTCAAGTTAGTTGTTGATCATTGCTAGACAGGTATGTTCAAGTCTTGCCATAGATTTTCAAGCCGATTTAAGTAAAAAATTTAACTAGGCCACTTAGGAACATTCAATGTCAACTTGGTAAGCAACTGCAGTGTATTTTTTGCCTTGTGTTTTAGGTCATTGTTCTGCTGGAAGGTGAATTCCTCTCCCAGTATATGTTGGAAATCAAACTGAACCAGGTTTTCCTCTAGGATTTTGCCTGTGCTTAGTTCTATTCCATTTATTTTTATCCTAATAAACTCCTTTCTCCTTGCTGATGACAAGCATACCCATAACATGATGCAGCCACCACCATGCTTGAAAATATGAAGAGTGGTACTCAGTGAGGTGTTGTGTTGAATTTGCCCCAAACATAACACTTTGTATTCAGGACATGAAGCAGACTTTTTTTGCCACATTTTTTTGGCAGTTTTCCTTTAGTGTCTTATTGCAAACATGGTGCATATTTTGGAATATTTTCTATTCTGTACAGACTTCCGTCTTTTCGCTCTGTCAATTAGGTTAGTATTGTGGAGTAACAACAATGTTGTTGATCCGTCCTCGGTTTTCTTCTATCACAGCCATTAAACTCTGTAACTGTTTTAAAGTCACCATTGGCCTCATGGTGAAATCCCTGAGTGGTTTCTTTCCTCTCCGGCAACTCAGTTAGGAAGGACGCCTTTATCTTTTTAGTGACTGGGTGTATTGATACACCACTTACATTTGAACTAATACGTTCAGCATGTTCAAAGGGATATTCAATCTGCTTTTTGTGTTTTTTTACCCATCTACCAATAGGTGCCCTTCTTTGTGAGGCATTGAAAAACCTACCTGATCTCTGTGGTTCAATCTGTGTTTTAAATTTACTAATCAACTGAGGGACCTTACATATTACGTACAGTATGTGTGTAAAAATGTCTAAAACCATAATTCCACTTTGACATTATGGGGTATTGTGTGTAGGCCAGTGAAACAAAATCTCAATCGATTTTAAATTCAAGCTGTAACACAACAAAATGTGGGAAAAGGCAAGGGGTGTGAATACTTTCTGAAGGCACTGTATGTCCTGGCCTGTGGAGAATCACACTGAGAGGAAGAGGAGCTCCACTGATCACTCTTATGTTTGCACTGTGGAGATACATCCACCATCACCACCCCTGCCCTCATTGGGTATTCCACTGCTGCTAGGCAGGCCAACTAGGGGACTGTCTCAGTGAGGTGAAAAGGGGATGAGGGGAGCAGTGACTTATGTTTTGGTGTGTGTTTGGTGTATGAGTGTGCATCGTTGCAACTATCCCAGGAGCACTTATTGGACTGCCAATCCAGCAAAATGGTCTGAATTGCGATGAACAGCAGTCAGTCCTTACAACCTCTCTCTCTCTCTCTCTCTCTCCATCTCCAATCTCACAGAAACACACTTTCTCCCTCCCCTGCTTTCTGGATAAGGTGGGTCCTCACAGCCCTGCACACACTTGCGTTACAGTTTTTCTCAATTGCTAAAACACAATTTCTGAAACCTTGCTCCATTTCCTGAAAACATTAAACACAAAACCTCATCTTCAAGCACTATTTACATAACCTCTGACTCCTCTTGCAAAATGAAACATTCGCCTCAAAAAAGTTTTACCTGTGTTCAAAATCAAACACTGCTCTCAAATCATAAACAAAGTGATCAAAATGATATACACTCTCAAGCAGTCAGTAAACAATACACCGAAAAATAGAAAACACATTGTTCAAAACATACAATTCTCAAGGAGAAGTACATTTTTAATCTAAAAAAATATTCATATTTTTCCGTAATTGTCTTTTGATGAACGAAAACATGTTCTATCATAGTAGCTCAAAATTTTTGCTCTTTGCAATTTTGTTTTTTGTTCTTCCTCCTCCTTGTACCCCTATTTTTACAGTACTGTACCCTGCATCTCACAAACTTGTCCTTTGTCTATGTGATACTGTAATTCGTGTTCTTTGTTGATATGAACCTGCAACCAGTCAAAATCTATTGAGCAGTCAGTACTGTTAATAAATGGAAAGCACAATGTTCAGGGCCATACAATTTGTCCATTGTATAGTATACAGCCTACAATGCACTGTACTACAGTATCCATTCTCAGACTTTCTCCTTCCCACCTTCAACAACCTGTTTGCTCTCTGAACTGGCTCATATTGGTTGTGTCACATCATTTGAAACAGGTTATATCAATTATGAATGGTTGTGTTCAATCAATGACATGTGTTCTCTATTTGTATTTGATTGTTGCCACTTGTGTTTACCAGTATGGATGACATGTGCATTAGAGTGCAGAATGTGTTTTGAGAATGAGAATGTGTTTAGAGTTTTGCTGAAAAGTCTAAGTGAGATCTGCAAATTGTGTTTTACCATGTGAAATGGTTTAAGGTATTGACAACAGACTGCATAATTAGCTAAATGTATTTATTATTTATTTATTTACCTTTATTTAACCAGGTAGGCAAGTTGAGAACAAGTTCTCATTTACAATTGCGACCTGGCCAAGATAAAGCAAAGCAGTTCGACAGATACAACGACACAGAGTTACACATGGAGTAAAACAAACATACAGTCAATAATACAGTATAAACAAGTCTATATACAATGTGAGCAAATGAGGTGAGAAGGGAGGTAAAGGCAAAAAAGGCCATGGTGGCAAGGTAAATACAATATAGCAAGTAAAACACTGGAATGGTAGTTTTGCAATGGAAGAATGTGCAAAGTAAAAATAAAAAAATAATGGGGTGCAAAGGAGCAAAATAAATAAATAAATTAAATACAGTTGGGAAAGAGGTAGTTGTTTGGGCTAAATTATAGGTGGGCTATGTACAGGTGCAGTAATCTGTGAGCTGCTCTGACAGTTGGTGCTTAAAGCTAGTGAGGGAGATAAGTGTTTCCAGTTTCAGAGATTTTTGTAGTTCGTTCCAGTCATTGGCAGCAGAGAACTGGAAAGAGAGGCGGCCAAAGAAAGAATTGGTTTTGGGGGTGACTAGAGAGATATTCCTGCTGGAGCGTGTGCTACAGGTGGGAGATGCTATGGTGACCAGCGAGCTGAGATAAGGGGGGACTTTACCTAGCAGGGTCTTGTAGATGACATGGAGCCAGTGGGTTTGGCGACGAGTATGAAGCGAGGGCCAGCCAACGAGAGCGTACAGGTCGCAATGGTGGGTAGTACATGGGGCTTTGGTGACAAAACGGATTGCACTGTGATAGACTGCATCCAATTTGTTGAGTAGGGTATTGGAGGCTATTTTGTAAATGACATCGCCAAAGTCGAGGATTGGTAGGATGGTCAGTTTTACAAGGGTATGTTTGGCAGCATGAATGAAGGATGCTTTGTTGCGAAATAGGAAGCCAATTATAGATTTAACTTTGGATTGGAGATGTTTGATATGGGTCTGGAAGGAGAGTTTACAGTCTAACCAGACACCTAAGTATTTGTAGTTGTCCACGTATTCTAAGTCAGAGCCGTCCAGAGTAGTGATGTTGGACAGGCGGGTAGGTGCAGGTAGCGATCGGTTGAAGAGCATGCATTTAGTTTTACTTGTATTTAAGAGCAATTGGAGGCCACGGAAGGAGAGTTGTATGGCATTGAAGCTTGCCTGGAGGGTTGTTAACACAGTGTCCAAAGAAGGGCCGGAAGTATACAGAATGGTGTCGTCTGCGTAGAGGTGGATCAGAGACTCACGAGCAGCAAGAGCGACCTCATTGATGTATACAGAGAAGAGAGTCGGTCCAAGAATTGAACCCTGTGGCACCCCCATAGAGACTGCCAGAGGTCCGGACAACAGACCCTCCGATTTGACACACTGAATTCTATCAGAGAAGTAGTTGGTGAACCAGGCGAGGCAATCATTTGAGAAACCAAGGCTGTTGAGTCTGCCGATGAGGATGTGGTGATTGACAGAGTCGAAAGCCTTGGCCAGATCAATGAATACGGCTGCACAGTAATGTTTCTTATCGATGGCGGTTAAGATATCGTTTAGGACCTTGAGCGTGGCTGAGGTGCACCCATGACCAGCTCTGAAACCAGATTGCATAGCAGAGAAGGTATGGTGAGATTCGAAATGGTCGGTAATCTGTTTGTTGACTTGGCTTTCGAAGACCTTAGAAAGGCATGGTAGGATAGATATAGGTCTGTAGCAGTTTGGGTCAAGAGTGTCCCCCCCTTTGGAGGGGATGACCGCAGCTGCTTTTCAATCTTTGGGAATCTCAGACGACACGAAAGAGAGGTTGAACAGGCTAGTAATAGGGGTGGCAACAATTTCGGCAGATAATTTTAGAAAGAAAGGGTCCAGATTGTCTAGCCCGGCTGATTTGTAGGGGTCCAGATTTTGCAGCTCTTTCAGAACATCAGCTGAATGGATTTGGGAGAAGGAGAAATGGGGAAGGCTTGGGCGAGTTGCTGTTGGGGGTGCAGTGCTGTTGACAGGGGTAGGAGTAGCCAGGTGGAAAGCATGGCCAGCAGTAGAAAAATGCTTATTGAAATTTTAAATTATGGTGTATTTATCAGTGGTGACAGTGTTTCCTATCTTCAGTGCAGTGGGCAGCTGGGAGGAGGTGTTCTTATTCTCTATGGACTTTACAGTGTCCCAGAACTTTTTTGAGTTAGTGTTGCAAGAAGCAAATTTCTGCTTGAAAAAGCTAGCCTTGGCTTTTCTAACTGCCTGTGTGTAATGGTTTCTAGCTTCCCTGAACAGCTGCATATCATGGGGGCTGTTCGATGCTAATGCAGAACGCCATAGGATGTTTTTGTGTTGGTTAAGGGCAGTCAGGTCTGGGGAGAACCAGGGGCTATATCTGTTCCTGGTTCTAAATCTCTTGAATGGGGCATGTTTATTTAAGATGGTTAGGAAGGCATTTTTTAAAAATATCCAGGCATCCTCTACTGACGGGATGAGGTCAATATCCTTCCAGGATACCCCGGCCAGGTCGATTAGAAAGGCCTGCTCGCTGAAGTGTTTCAGGGAGCGTTTTACAGTGATGAGAGGAGGTCGTTTGACCGCTGACCCATTACGGATGCAGTCGAGGCAACTGAGAAATTTGTTCAGCCAATGGGTTTTAGTGTTTTAGCAATTGAGAAAAACTGTAATACACACTCCAACACTCACACAACACTCATAACCACAGCCTCCGTCACTGCCTCAGCTCACACAATTCAGCAGGTCCTCGATGCTGTAGCCCCACTCACACTGTCTGTCTCTCTCCATAACATTTGCCACCTTTACACCCTTTTGGGTAAAGCTTGCAAACGGCGTGTCAGATGGGGAACTCTCCTCATCGTATGTTTACAATATATCCTTCCCCGGAGCCACAGAATGCATAACGTTTACACTGTCATTCAACAGCCTCCCCCACCACATTGTTATCACTACAGCCACTGCCTTTGGGACTGGTCTGGATGCACACCCAGGTGGCTCTGCGGTTAGAGCAGTGTTCGAGCTATGTTTCCAGCTCTCTCCTCTGACCATACTGTTAGAGTACTACTGCACTCTGACACACAGAGAGTTAAAACCTCCTGGCTATAGTTATTAGAGTGGTGCAAAGGCTAAAAGGAAATCAAATCAAGCTTTATTTATACAGCACATTTCAGACATAGAATGCAACTATATATATTGTTTTATTTAACTAGGCAAGTCAGTTAAGAACAAATTCTTATTTACAATGACGACCTACCACAGACAAAGCCGGACGATGCTGGGCCAATTGTGCATCGCCCCATGGGACTCCCAATCATGGCTGGATGTGATACAGCCTGGATTTGAACCAGGGACTGTAGTGACACCTCTTGCACTGAGATGCAGTGCCTAAGACCACTGCGTCACTCGGGAGCCCTGTAAAGCAATGTGCTTTACAGGAGGGAAAAAAATAAAAACAATTAAATATTTACTACACAAGTAACATAAGCGCATAACACACAAAGGAAAAGCAAAGCTAAAAAGGTGTGTTTTTTTAATTTACAGTTTCGGCCCACCTAAGGTTCTCTGGCAGGCTATTCCAGAGGCTTAGGGCATAATAACTAAAGGCTGCCTCTTCATGCCTCTTGGTCCTAGGCTTTGGGATAGTTAAAAGGTCAGTGCCAGAGGACCTAAGGGACCTACTGGGTACATAACTTAAAAGGATGTCTGACATGTATTGGGGTGCACAATCGTGGCTTGATTTAAAAACCAATAGAAGACTCTTAAAATTAATTCTAAAACTCATAGGCAGCCAGTGCAGAGACCTTAACACCGGTGTAATGTGTGCTCTCCGTCTGGTCTTGGTCAGTACCCGTGATGCAGCATTCTGTATGTTTTGCAGTTGACTAATGGCTTTCTTGGGTAGACCAGACAGGAGAGAATTACAGTAGTCACGCCTGCTTATAATAAAAGCATGGATGAGTCTCTGTTTCAGCCTGAAAGAGAAACTTGCACACCTTGGCAATGCCGGATTCTCCCTCTGTGCTTTAGCTCCAACAATAAGTACCTCAGTCTTGTCTAGTTATGAGCCATCCAAGTATTTAAATTACTAATACAGTCAGAGAAAGGTAAAGTTGTGTATCTTCTGCATAGCAGTGAAAATCAATGCTCTGCTTTCTGATAAAGCTGCCAAGGTAACATATATAAATTGAACAGTACTGGATCGAACCTTGTAGAATGCCACGTGATACTCTATGTATTTCCTCTGAGTAATGTTCACCAAGGGTGACAAAAAACTCTTGACAGGTTATAATAGGTCCTAAACCAATGCATGCCTCTGTGATGCACTGTTTAGCATTCCATATTGTGTTATAGATGAAGACATATTTTTTTTTATTTAACTAGGCAATTCAGTTAAGTTCAGTTCTTATTTTCAATGACAGCCTAGGAACAGTGGGTTAACTGCCTTGTTCAGGGGCAGAATGACAGATTTGTACCTTGTGAGCTGGGGGATTTGAACTTGCAACCTTTCGGTTACTACCTCTAACCACTATGCTCTAACCACTAGGCTACCCCACCGCCCCGTATGTACTTTGCCAGATACAATCCCATGTACTGTATGTACTGCACGGTTCTTTCACACTCTCAATGAAGCATTTGATCATCCTCATTAAAGAAATCGGTATAGTTGACCATGTTAAAGTCATTGATTGATGTGATTCTGCTTGAAGCAGCAAGCCTTTCTCTCTTATGAGTATCTTCAGGCATCACATTCAGCAGAGCAGAGCCGAGCTCCTGACCTGATATTTTTAAGTGGAAGGGTTTGGTTGCAAGATTATACAACGGGTGGGTTTAATCCTGAATGCTGGTTGGTTAAAATCATTGTGGCTATATCCAGGAAGGCCAAAGTTCCAAAAGCTGGGTCTAAAATAGTGTATAAGAGATCATACAAAATATTTTGCTGTGACTCTTATGTGGATGATGTTAAAAAACATTTGTCAGTCTGATGTGATTAATAAGGAGCATCCAGACGCTGCACTTGATGAATTTATGAATTTGCTTCTTCCAAATATTGATAAACATGCACCTGTTAGGAAACTGACTGTTAGAACTGTTAAGGCTCCGTGGATTGATGAGGAATTGAAAAACTGTATGGTTGAAAGATATGAGGCAAAAGGAGTGGCTAATAAGTCCGGCTGCACATCTGACTGGCTGACTTACAGCAAATTGAGAAATTATGTGACTCAACAAAAATAAGACTCACACCCTGATCTTTTTCACCTGTCTTTGTGCTTGTCTCCACCCCCCACCAGGTGTCTCCCATCTCCCCCCATTATCCCCTGTGTATTTATACCTGCGTTATCTGTTTGTCTGTTGCCATTTTGTCTTGTCCCATCAAGTCCTACCAGCATGTTCCCGTGGTTCCTGTGCGCTAGTTTATGGTTTTCTTCCCAGGTCTGACCTTTCTGCCTGTCCTGATCCTGCCGTCCTGTACCTGTCTGCCTCTGATTTGGATTACTACTCTTTGTCTGCCTTGACCTACCGATTGCCTGCCGTCCTGTACCTACATGACTTTGATTAGGATTACGACTCTTTGCCTGTCTTGACTTACCTTTTGATTAGGATTACGACTCTTTGCCTGTCTTGATTTACTTTTTTGATTAGGATTACGACTCTTTGCCTGTCTTGTCTTACCTTCTGATTAGGATTACGACTCTTTGCCTGTCTTGATTTACTTTTTTGATTAGGATTACGACTCTTTGCCTGTCTTGATTTACTTTTTTGATTAGGATTACGACTCTTTGCCTGTCTTGTCTTACCTTCTGATTAGGATTACGACTCTTTGCCTGTCTTGACTTACCTTTTGATTAGGATTACGACTCTTTGCCTGTCTTGACTTACCTTTTGATTAGGATTACGACTCTTTGCCTGTCTTGACTTACCTTTTGCCTGCCCCTTGTACTATAATAAACTCCGAGACTCGTACTGTTTGCCTCATGTGTCTGCATCTGGGTCTTAGCCTGAGCCTTGATAGAAACTGTATTAAGAAGCCAATATCAATGATATAAAGAATGATGGAACAAAACTTTGGAGTACTTTAAATGAAATTATGGACAGAAAGACAAATTCAACTCAATTTTTTTATCAGATGGCTTTTTCATCACAACCATTT